>NW_024412404.1:41055839-41119360 GCF_014898765.1 Herpailurus yagouaroundi
TTTTAATACACATTTATTTGATTGCTATATTTCTTCTTCTTTTTTTTTAATTTTACTTATTTTTTTTTTAAATTTTTTTTTTCAACGTTTATTTATTTTTGGGACAGAGAGAGACAGAGCATGAACGGGGGAGGGGCAGAGAGAGAGGGAGACACAGAATCAGAAACAGGCTCCAGGCTCTGAGCCATCAGCCCAGAGCCCGACGCGGGGCTCGAACTCACGGACCGCGAGATCATGACCTGGCTGAAGTCGGACGCTCAACCGACTGCGCCACCCAGGCGCCCCTTAATTTTACTTATTTAAGTAATCTCTACACTCTATGTGGCGCTTGAATTCATGACCCGGAGATCAAGAGTCACATGCTCTTCTGACTAGGCCAGCCAGGTGCCCGTACTATATTTATTTTTAAGCTTATTTATTTATTTTGAGAGAGAGAGAGAGGGAGGGAAGGGCAGAGAGAGAGGGGGAGAGAGCATCCCAAGCAGACTCCATACTGTCAGAGCAGAGCCCGAACTTATAAACCATGAGATTGTGACCTGAGCCGAAATCCAGAGTTAGACACTTAACTGAACCACCCAGGCGTCCCAAAGAGAAAGAGAGAGAGAGAGAGAGAGAGAGAGAGAGAGAGAGAGAATCTTAAGCGGGCTCCATACTCAGTGTGGAGACTGACACAGGGCTGGATCCCAAGACCCTGAGATCATGACCTGAGCCAAAATCAAGAATGGATGCTCAACCAACCGAGCCACTCAGGCAGGCATCCTGTCTCTACTATATTTCTACGAGGTTTAGTTTTCATACTTCCTCCTCTGAAATTGTCCTTTACCTACTTATCTATTGAGAAGCCTCTTTTTCTTTAACTTATTTTGCATTAATTAGTTATACAAAAAGTTATAACTCATCATCTTTGCATAATATGCATAAATATGTATAATTTGTATAATAGTGCATAAATACAGATTTTCCAGAGTATCTGCTTTTTTTGCATGGAGGAGGGGGAGAAAGGAATCTAGTTTGCTTTTTATTTATACACACACATACCAAAGTTGTAAATTTAGTCTGTATGTAGTCAAATTGATCACTCTTGGGACGCCAGGCTGGCTCAGTCAGTGGAGCATTGGACTCTTGGTCTCGGGGTCATGAGTTCAAGCCCCATATTGGTGGTAGAGTTTATTTAAAAAAATAAATCAGGGGCGCCTGGGTGGCTCAGTCAGTTAAGTGTACGACTTTGGCTCAGGTCATGATCTCACAGCTTGTGAGTTTGAGCTCCACATCAGGCTCTGTGCTGACAGCTCAGAACCTGGAACCTGCTTGGGATTTTGCATCTCCTTCTCTCTCTGCCCCTCCCCCGCTTGTGCTCTGTCTGTCTGTCTCTCTCTCAAAAATAAACATTAAAAATTTTTTTTAATAAATTAAAAAATTTGTAATTGGTTACTCTTGAGTCCATTTGTTTTTTCTTTTTTATATTGAAGTGAAATTCACTCTTTTCCTTTCTGATTTCTGTGGTATTTAACCTTGTAAGTTTATCCTCCCCACACATACTCTTAGAAGGCTAATGAATACCATTTCATCTATTTTCTTCTAATTTTATTTGCTTGCATTTAATTATTTAATCTCTAATTTTATGATAAGTTGGGATCTTTTCGTTTTGGTTTTCTAAGTTGCTAGCTAAGTTTCTAAGTTGCATGGACTTCATTGCCTCCTAAGTGGCTCCCCTTCCCTAGTCCTATACACCATGCCAAAACTAATCTTTTTAAAAAATTTTTTTTCAACGTTTATTTATTTTTTGGGACAGAGAGAGACAGAGCATGAACGGGGGAGGGGCAGAGAGAGAGGGAGACACAGAATCGGAAGCAGGCTCCAGGCTCCGAGCCATCAGCCCAGAGCCCGACGCGGGGCTCGAACTCCCAGACCGCGAGATCGTGACCTGGCCAAAGTCGGACGCTTACCCGACTGCGCCACCCAGGCGCCCCAAAACTAATCTTTTAAAAAATAGATCTAACTAGGTCACTTCTCTGCTCAAAAACTGTTGGTGGCTTCCCACTCCAATAAAATTAAGTCAAACTTCTCAGCCTGTCATTCAAAACTCTTTACAATTTAAGAAGACTTGGAGGGCAGTCTTGCTGATGCCTTCTCTGCCATCCCTCCAAGTACACACTATTCCTTTTGTCGACACTGGAAACGGCCACAGTGCCTCCTTTGCTGCTACAGACCTACTTAACTTGCTTAGTTGTCTTCTCCCTAGACCCTCCTGCTTCAGTATCTTCCCTCAATTTAGAATGTCTGTAGGTCCTCACCAAAATCACCTGCCACAGGTCCACCTCCCTTCAACAATCACAACCAATTTCGCCTTTAGCAAGAAGCCTTTCCAGATCTCTTAGGTCAAAACAAATTTCTCTCCTTATAGTCTTTATAGCACTTTGTAGGTTTGTAATGCTGCTCCCTGATGTGGGCTTTTTACTCATATTATGGCAAGGTCTAACTTTCCCCTGCTCTGGGAGTTTCTGGAGGGCAGGGACCAGGTCTTAATTATGACCTGCTTTACTGACCTTCACTGACATTTACATTCACTTCCCATTACATTTAGATGAAATTCAAAATCCTTGCTGACTCTATGATCTTGGGCAAGTTCATTGGCTTCTCCTGGCCCTTAGTTTTCCCCCTTAGTTTCTGGCTCTTAGAGTTCTCCTGTTAATGGGAGATAACAACAGTGCCTAAACACAAAATTGTGGTTAGCTTTTAATGAGATCACTGATAGAAGGGATTTCTCACAATACCTGGTACAGAATGGACGTTAACTGCTATCATCGTCGTCGTCGTCATCGTCATTGTCGTGGACACCACGGTATTGTCCCATATGGCCTTAGCCTCTCTCTTGTGACCATTTCCCCTTGCTAACTAGACTCAGAACCCACTGGTGTTCTATTCTTCCAACCTGCCAAACACTTTCAGCATCAGAACCTGTTTCCTCTATCTGAAATCCTCTTCCCTACGCTCTTCACCTGGTGAAGTCTTCCTCGTCCTTCATGTATTAGCTGATAGAATTTGGAGAAGACTTCCCTAACACACCAGTTTAAATCGGGCCTCCCTATTATGTATTTATCCTGATCTGTTCAGTTATATCATAAATTGTAACTGCATATATATGTGAACTTTTGTTTAATATGTTTCCTCACTCGGGGTGCTTGGGTGGTTCAGTTGGTTAAGCATCCGATTTCACTCAGGTCATGATCTCGCGATTTGTGAGTTCGAGGCCCGTGTCAGCCTCTGCGCTGGCAGCTCAGAGCCTGGAGCCTGCTTCGGATTCTATGTCTCCCTCTCTCTCTCTTTGCCTCTCCCCTGCTCATGCTCTGTCAATCTCTCTCTCAAAAATAAATAAATAATGGGGCGCCTGGGTGGCTCAGTCGGTTGAGCGTCCGACTTCAGCTCAGGTCACGATCTCTCAGTTCGTGAGTTCGAGCCCCGTGTCAGGCTCTGGGCTGATGGCTCGGAGCCTGGAGCCTGCTTCCGATTCTGTGTCTCCCTCTCTCTCTGCCCCTCCCCCATTCATGCTCTGTCTCTCTCTCTCTCAAAAATAAGTAAACATTAAAAAAATAAAATAAATAAATAAATATTAAAAAAATTTTTTAAAAATGTTTCCTTGCTCAACTGTATGTGCTAAGTTGTCTTGCTCACTGTTCTATCTCTAGTTCCCGGCATGTTGTAGATGCTCAACAGCATCTTGGCTGCTGAATGAAGAAATAGACAAAGTGGTTTATATAGCAGGTACTCAACACATACTTGAACTTTAATCCAAGTTAACCTTAGACCCTCTGCCATAGTGAAAGCACTCAGACATGGGCTTCAGAGTTGCAAACAGGAGTTTGCAGAGATCATATCTAAATATATAACCAGGAAAAACTCTTCACATGTACAAAAGAAAATAGGGGCACCTGGGTGGCTCAGTTGGTTGGGCATCTGGACTTCAGCTCAGGTCATAATCTCATGGTTCGTGGGTTCAGGCCCCATGTCGGGCTCTGTGCTGACAGCCCAGAGCCTGGAGTTTGTTTCAGACTCTGTGTCTCCCTCTCTCTCTGCCCCTCCCCTACTTGTGCTCTCTCTCTCTCTCTCTCTCAAAAAAGAATAAATATTAGAAAAAATTAAAAAAAAAAAAGAAAATAGGAACAAAAACATTCATAGAAGTGCTCTTCATGATAGTAAAATCCTAGAAACAACCCAAATGTCCAGTGACAGAAGAATGAAGACCTGTGGTATAGTCCTACCATAGAATATTACACAGACCTCAAGACGAACCACAGCAATACATAATAGGAACCTTACAATATAATACTATGTAAAAATAATAAGCTGCCAAAAATTATATATAGCAGTATTTCTTTATAATAAGTTAAAAAAAAACCTAACATTAAAAAAAAAAGTTTTAGGAATACAAGTATTGCCCGATTTTCAAAAGTTCATGTTAAAAAAAAAAAGTTCATGTTATACCACTTCACTTTTATGAAAGACCTACATTAGGACCTATTTTCAATAACAGAAAAAAATCTGAAGATTTTCACTTTTATGAAAAAAGGAAAAAAGAGAGTTCAGCGTTTGTTTTGCAGTAAGCCATTACAGAGGCAACACACACCCAGAGCAACAAGAGTGGCCCCACCAAGAAGCTCAGTTCCTGGGAACGACACTCAGCTTCTCTGCACCAAACCTCCACAGGTTTGAACTGTGTCTGAGCATTTGTGCTTTATCTCTATTTTGTGCGTCCCTTAGCAAGATGTCTCCTGGGGTATCAGAAAAGCCTGAGTGTGAGTCTTATTTTCTGAGTCTGGGAATGCTCAAAATGTTTTCCATATAAATTAATGGTAATTGCTTCTTTGCTTTACACCATTTCATGTTACAGGTTTCATAGGAATGCTCTACTTTCAGATAGTGGGGGAAATCTGTACGTATAGTGAAGATAAATATATAAAAAGGATAAAAGAATGACAGAATGATGGGAGGGGAGGGGAGTGGGATGGGGATGGACCACAGATTTCAGTTATTGCCAAGGTCTTCACTTTCGTGTGATGAGTTTTGAGGACAGTGTTCTAAATAAATAAATGTGTCTTGTGCATGAAGAAATGAAAAGAATGTGTCATGAACCAAAGTCATGATTGATCTAACTCTGTGCATCTGATATCTTTAAAGGAAAAGGGGAGAAATTATGCTTACCTTCTCCAGACAGACTTACTTGTTTGGGAGCAATGGGGAAAAGATTCTTCTACCTCAATCCTCTCTATGGGGTCTTTTCTCCAGAGACAGTCTCTAGGTTCTCCTCCTGCAGAAGTGAGCCGGTGGGGCAGCAGGGAGGGGAGTAATCCAGGGTTTGGCTACTTCAGGAAAAGGGTCCCGGAATTGGTGGGAAAATGGACCATTCCCAAGGCTGGAGTAGGAACCAAGAGATGTGGGGCAGCTTCCATTCCTATCCAGCTTCCCCCACTCCCCAGTCTAAGAACTGCAGGTGAGTAGGCTTCCACTCATTTCCTGTTCTGCTTTGTCAAAGACCTCAGGGTGGGGTTGGGAGGTGGGGAGGAGCCTCAGAATTGAGTCCTGAGAGATGAGGCTGTGGCCACATGGTAGAGAGTTGTAAATATTCTGGATACTGGCGAGCTGGGACCATCAGTGGTCAAACCCAGCATCTTTGAAGTTCAGCTTGGAACTAGGGGGCTGCTGAATCAAAACTTCTTACATATCCCTTTCCTTTCAGCCTGGCCCAGAACACTCCTGGGCCATTCTCAGCACTTTTTGTAATTCCTTTGCCTGCTTTCCCTGCTCATCCCTTCTTCATCCAGGCTGTAGTTCCAATCCTGTACCCTCACCTGAACTTCTACAGTCCCTAAGATAAGGCCCTATTTTGTGAAATAAAGGTTAGGGAAGGCCCTAGGGGAACAGTTTAAGAGCTTTTCACTTTATGGGAAGGGATCTGGGGTTAGATGGAACCAGACAGGGCTGGCTGGGCTGGAATCTTACCTTTGGGGAAGGGGTTAGAGGTCAGGCTGGACTGGGCTAAGAGTATAAAAGAGGTACTGGAGATTGTGCTGGAACTTCTAACAAAGGGGCTGGAGGTCAGGTTGGATTGAGTTAGAATAGGAAACATGGGGAGGAAGCTGGGCTCAGGCTGAGCTAGGGGGTCTCAGGGTTGAGGGCCTGTGTCTGCATTGGGGCTGGCTGGAGTACACAGTTGGGGTGAAACAAATTTTTCAGGATCATGCTGGGACCTGAGGCTGGGCCTTAAAGGGCCTTTTCCTTCCCCAACCCTAGCAATTCCTCCAGACCAAGGTCTTCCCCAGAGGGGCTGCTGAGGCAAACAGGGAGGAGCCAGATCTGGGGCTCCAGAGGAAGTCGCTGGCCACTATGCTTCCTGAGTTTAAAAAGTGGGTTCCCTGTCTCTCTGACTCACTCCCTTCCCCCAAGCAGGGCAGAGTCCAGGCCTGACAATCTACCTTTTCACTAGAACACTGCCTCTTCCAAAACACAAACACCCACACACCCACACACGCCACACATACAGGATATGAACCTTGTCACACAATTCCTGGCCCAGCAACCCCATAACCCAACACAATACCGCCAAGCCACACATTCAACAACATATTCTTATTTATGTACTTGTAGCCTCTCATTCACACCCAGTAGTCACGCCTTTCTGCTTTGTTCAGCACCATCTCTCTAGTACCTAAAGTTTGGCCTTGCACCTAGAGAGGGCTCAATGAACATTAGCTGAATTAATGAATCCACCAAGACACATCCCACAAATGCATAGACAAGCCGACATACATATTCACACATGCAATGCTTCCTTACACACCCATATCCAAGCCCTCTCCCAGCCCAGTCACATACATACCCTGGCACACATTCAGGCAAGAAAGCCAGATGTACACCTAGTTACAAAAGCAGACACACCACAGGTAGGTGTTACCTAGCACTCCCAGGTAAGTTGGTGGTAGCAGCTGGCTGGTCAATGTCCTTCCATCAGGTCAGGCCTGCAGAGGAGTGAAGTGGGCATGTGCACAAATGCAAGCCTTTGGGGTCCTAAGGCAATGGGCAATGAGGAGCTGGGCTGGCAGCAGGGCAGGGCCAAGGTAACCATATGGATTGGAGAGGGGTGGAATGGGCCATGTAGTCCTTTCCTCTGGTTTCTTCCTGCCAGCTGGGGAGGTGAGGGTAGAGGTACACATCTATGAGGACTTGCTTCAAATCCAGAGAATTTAGTGGGGGAATAGTCTGAAAGGCCCGATTCCCCTCCCTGGGATGAAAATGGGAGTCTGGATAGGGGGATTTGGTAGGTGCTAAGATTCCGTCCCCAATCCACAGCAGGGTTTCCCTATCTTGCCAATCTTCTTTAATGGTGGGAGAGGAGGGGACTTGGGGCCGGGGGGAGTAAACACCTGGAAAGGAATCTGGAAAGCACCCTATTCTTCCTTCCACCTAAGGAACTTCAGGCATCCTCCTGTGTCCCCACCCAAAGTCAGCAAGGGTACAATCAATCAAGCTACTCTTACTTCCCCACCCAAGACCTAACACCAGGGAATCCTGGTGGATTCTGTTATCAGCTGGGCTGGGCCCGATAGGAGCAGGAGGCTGGAGGCTGGATAGGGGCAGGAATCTATCAAAAATAGGACCAAATCTCCCAGTCATTCTAACCACCCAAAGCTCCTCAAACCCAAGCGCCCTCCTCCGCAAGGATCCCTCCCCCTCCAAAAGCCTGATCCAAGGCCTTCTGTCCCAGGAACCCTGCCTCAGGGCCACCTGTCTGGCAGCCAGGACAGCTAGGGGCAAGGAACAACAGCCCCAGAGGGTGGAAAAGTCAACTTTTGAGGGAGACAGGGCCAGCCTGGGACAGGAGGAGCAACGGTGCAAGAGTGAGGGGCATTGTGAGATGAGACTGAAGGGGGATCCACAAGCTTAATTCCTACCTCCTTTCCAATGACTGGTCTTAGGGACCAGTCATTGTCCCTAAGGGACTGCATGAAGGAGGGAGAAAAGACTGCCTGGAACTTAGTGGTTATTAGGCAGCAATGACCAACCAAGACACTCTCAAACCAAAAAGTCTCTTTATTGATCGGTACCATACATGACTCAAATGGCCCAAAAAAAAAAAAAAAAAAAAAAAAAAAAGGCATTACATTTGGGGTGGGACATCCATCTTCCCCACCCCACCCCTCAGCTCCTGACACAATACCCTTCCAACAGTGGCAGCTGGAGTTAAGGAAACTGGGTGTGGGGGACCCGAGAATCCAGAAGGAAGAGTGGGGAGAGAGGTGGTGCTAACACTTCTGGAACCGGCCACAGGAAAAGGCAGCGAAGCCACAGAGCTGGGCCCAGACCTACGGGACCCTGCTCCTGGCCTCACCCTGGGCCCAGAGCATCCGTGTGTCCAACTGTGAAATAGAGCTGAGGATCCTGGCTGCTTCCCCACTCCCTTCTATGAGGAAAGGGATGGAAGGGATATTGGAGATGAAGACCTTTACTTCAGCTGGGGGACACAGGTCTATTGCTCCCAGGTGGGCTTAGAGCTGGGCCATCCTCAGTGGCTCCTTCCCCTCTGTGGAGGACAGGGGAGGACCAGATACACAGTTTGAGGAGTTGGGGAAAGAGAGTGCTGGAGAGAGTGGACAAGCCCCTCCCCCTCCATCCCATGCCTGCCCAACTGAGACAAAACAAAAAAACAGCAACAAACAAGGTTGCTCCCTTCCCTCCACACTTCCTAAGGGAGGGAGCCTCCCTTCCCCCCATCCAAGACAGCTGCTCTAGTGGAGGACTTGTAAAGAATATACACACCATGGGGGAGGGGGTTGGGGCTGGGAGGGAGTCACAAGCACTAGGAGGGCAGGCCAGAGTCCTGGAGGATGGGAAGACAGAGACAACAGCAGGGGGTTGTCACAAAGGTGAGGCCATCAACGGCCCCCTACCCCAAGGCATGCCTTCCCCAACTCCAGTCACCCAGAGGAAAAGGGAAGAGAGATGGCAAAGTATGTCCTTGGTCTGAAGCTCTCAAACTGTATAAAATGTTAATGCATACCCCCCCCACACCCCACACTCACCTCCACGTGGGCCCTAAGCCCCGGATTTGCCTGGAGTAGGGAGGTAGCTGGACTTTTAATAAGGGGAAGAGGGGGTACATGTGTGACTTTTTTTTTTAAACTTACATTTTTAATAATATTATTTTTTAAAAAACTTGGGAGCTGGGATAGGTGGCTGCAGGGAGGAGCCAGAGGTTTACCCCTCTACTACCAGCCACCTAGGGGAAGGTTTAGGAAAGGGGCACTCAACCAAGCCCCATAATTTTAAGTCCCTAAGGGCTGTGGAATAGACAACCCCAGGCTTGAAGGGGGTGAAGTCAGGAGGATTGGGAACCCAGAACCTGGGGTGAGGATGGATGCAAATGCCCTGGGGGGTGATCAGGACATTTCTCAGAGGCCCAGGGTCCATGTAGGCATCCACATGAGTACCCCCTTCCCCCAAAAAGGCTCTGCAGAGGCCAGGCCCCGCCCAGGGCCACTGGGGGGCAAATCTTGGCACCTGCCCCCAGCGAGTCCAGTTCCTCCCTGAAGTGGGTGGATGGAGGCTGCCCATTTTAGATGCTCAGTCTCTTCATTCTGTCTTCTGCTCCCTGGGGCTGCGAGGGGTGGGGCAGGCAGGCAGAGCGCTGGGTGGCCATGGAAAGGCCTTTACTGGGAGGCCTGTGACGTGGGGTTCTCCGATTTGCTTTCTTGGCTGGATGGAGGCTTGCTGTTCCAGGGGCTGTTGGCGCCCAGGGCGGGGGAGTTGTTAAAGCTGTCCTCGTCGTCAATGCCGTTGGCCGCGTCAAACTGGGTGTTCTCCAGCCGGGTGATGAGCCTCTCGTCCTCGTCCCCGAACTCCCCGCCCATCAGGGTGGGCTCCCCCACCACCATCACATCCTGAGAGTGGCGGAGGTCCCCAAACATAATCGGGGCAGGGGCTCGCCCGGCCCAGGGCAGCAGATACCCCCAGAGCCCCAATACCCACCCAGGAAACTCAACACCCCCAACCCCTTCTCATACCCAAGTTTAAAACCCCAAATCCTCTGACACCCTCAGCCCCTGGAATCCTTCCCACTGAAGGACTGCAGAGCATCACAGGCTTTGACCCACACGTACTAGATTCTAGAAGTCAATCTACTCCCCTAGCTCCCTAGTTCCTCTCCCCCAAACTTCAGGGGGCTCCTAAACTTCTGTCCACATATAATAGGGAGGGAGCAGATTAAAAGAAAAAAAAAAGAAAAACACCAATGGGGAAAGCGTGTGCACGTACATATGTGTATTCTAGATTCGCACACGTTCAAATTTATGTGTCCCTCTGTCAGTGTGAGTGTGTGGGTCTCTGATGGTATGTGTGCCCCTAAGCTGTCTATCCTGAACACCCAAATGGTCTCATGGCTGTCTCTGCCCCTTTATGTCCTATGTTCTGTCTGAGTCTGTGATCACAACCATGGCATTTGACTGACAAGGACTCTCATCAGTGACAGGAGCCAGCTCATGCTGGCACATTACACCAGGAAAAACTGTTTTTGCTTCTATGCCTGCTAGTGAGCTCAGGCTGGGACAGGGTCAAGGGTCAGGGGTCAGCAGTAGGGCAGCCCAGAAGAGAGAAGAAAGCCGAGATGCTTACAGGTACCTGGCTGGAGAGGGCGAAGGTGCTGGCTGGGCTTTTCTTCTTGCTGTTGCTGTTGTTGGTGTTGCCACCCCCCGAGCTCATGGTGCTGCCCCCTGACATCTTTCGTTTCCGCCGTTTGCTGGGCTGCTGCCGCGCGGGCTCCGCTGTGCCAAGGAAAAGGAGACTCAGGAAGGGCAAGGCCCTGGGTCCCTTGTTCCCCATTCTGGCTCCTAAGGAGCCTGAGCCTACCCTGATCCCAATCTTGCAGACCCAAGAGTGAGAAAGGGGCTTCATGAGGAGACAGAGAGAGAGCGTTGGGGAGCTTTATCAGATCCTGGTTAGAGCAGGTGCAGGTGCAAGGCACTCACCGGGGGGTGCTACCATGCGCTGCCACTTCTGGAAAAGGCAGGTCTTGAGGCAGTCACGGGGGCTGAGGCTGTAGGTCTTGTGGCGGGACATGAGCTCCTGCATGGGCTCGAGTATCACACAGAGCTGGGGGGAGATGAGGAGGTGGCTTGTCAGGAGAGAGACATGGAGCTGACTCCAAATGGGATGGGGCAGAAACTGGGTGATCAAGGACTCACTCGGAGGTAGTTGAGAGTGGAATTGGACAACCCACACCGGGTGATATTTTTGGAGAGCTGATCCAACATCTGGGGGTCCTGGGCCTAGATGGGGAGAAAAAGACTAGAACCTGGGTTGCATCTGCTCACCTGCCCTATCACTGAGCCTCATGACACTCCAGAGAGAGAAGAGGGGCTGTTATGAAACCCATTTTTCAGATGGAGATACTCTAACCCTCTGTCTGAGGTCACTGTCAGGAAATGGCAGACCTTATTCCATCCATTCTTCCCACTGCCTGCCCTCACCCTTGCATTTTGGGTCCTGCCCACAACTCACATGCATGGCAAGGATGCTGCGGGGGATGAGCTCTCGGTGCTGCCGGATGCTGAAGTGCCACGTCTTTATCCGCATCATGTCGTCAAACATGAACTCTAGGTACAACCGGCCCTCCACACACACCTGGAGACAAGCTTGTCACATCTCTGCCCTCTCCCCACGTGCCTGAAAATATACCTGCTCTCCCGTTTGCTCACAACTCTCCCACTGAACACACTTCTGCCACTTGCACATAAATCTGGGTGCATAACTGACAAAGACCATTCCCTCATCTACCTGTCACACCCCTGGCCCTTACACACATACACACACAAAGTGGAAATGCTTTAACAGACCCTTGTCCTCTTCCCAAGTAGCTAGTGATACACTCATCTGCTATAAACTCTATGAGGGCAGGCTCTCATTCACTGGTGTGCCCCTGCAGCCCAGAAAACTGTCATGTACAAACTTAGTAAGCATCTGATGGATGTTGCACCATGCCTGCCCCTCCCTTCTGGTCTTGCCACTTCCCCTTTTGCCTCCCTAGGGAACAGCTGAGTACATTTTGGGAGAAAGGAGGGGAATCAAACCCAGGTGCTTCAGTATTCCACATCCAGCTGGGTTGCTGACCTGGGTGAACATGGGTTTGCCATGCTGCGTCACCATGCTGCCTTGGTCACAGTCAAGGGACACAAAGTTGCTGTGGAATGCCTCCTTGGGGTGCTTAAGCACATAGTACAGTTCCGTAGCACCCCCTTCAAAGATGCTGCGGAAATAGCGTGGGATCAAGGTCCGGCCAATGGCTGTAGAGATGGGACAAACTCATTAGAACAGAAGGACTTGTAAGAGGGTCAGGCAGATGCCATAACCGCCAAGACAGATCCCCGGAGACAAATACCTACTCCCAGTCCTTAGAAGGACATAGGAAGTATATGCTCTCATAGCAGAACCAGCAGGACCCCCAAAGGCCACTCACTATATCTCTTTGGTCCATCCTCCAGGCAGAAAGTGATGGTTAACATGGCATCATCCTCAAAGAACTCAGTTGTGAAAGCATCCCACCAGAGATTGTCACACTCCTAAGGAGCACAGGGAAAGGTGTTTGTGTGTGTATGTCAGAAGACATCCCAGGGGTTCCCAGATGGCCCTCCCCCTTCCCAGCCGCTTTCCCCTTGCCATACCTCTGTCCAGTTTTGAAGCCGTTTGTTAAGCTCGAATATTCTGTAGTCAGTTTGGTTGCCATATGGTGTGTGCCTCCTGGGAAAAGTGAAGAAGGGAGGTCAATAGAAAGAGGGTCTCCCCACTCCACCCCACCCCCACTTCTGCCTTCCCCCATGTAATGGAAAGCACCTCCCTCCTCACTGGACTCCACTTACCCAATCCCGGGCTCCAGATACGTAGGCGGGTACATGGGAGTTGGGCTGTGTAAGGGAAGAGGCTATGAGAATGGGAGTGGAAGACAGGAATTATTGGGGGTGTCACTCCCTCCCCCTTTCAGGCAGGATCCCATCTGGAGAAGGGATGGGAAGTAGATAAGACTCACCCCACATCCCGATCTAGCATGGTGCCGGGATGGAAAGGAGGGAAGGCGTTGCCGTTCGGGGGCTCCTTCGGCGAGTACAGCTTGAATGACTTTGAGGAACAACCTAGAAGGGAAAAAGAGAAGTGGTGCCCTGAGTCCCAGGGAGCTTTCCTGGAAGTCTACTAGATTGTGTGGAAAGGGACTGGTCTTCCAGAGAACCCAGAGTGGGTGGACTAGGGGAGGGGGACTACCCTATGGAACACCTACCTCTGCTGCTAAATCTGCCTCCAATTTTATTTTATTATGAAACTAGAAGTACTCAGCCCTAATACCCAAGACCCCATTTCTTCATGTGCTGAGCCCTGGATGATAGAATTGAAGCAGCAAAGAAATGTCAACACCATAGAATAAATGAATATCCAAACATTACAATTTAATTTTGATAAATTCCCTTTACATCCACCCAGTATTGTTCACTCATCACAACAACCTTGTGAGGTAGCAGGGTCAACTATAAAATCCCCATTTTACAGATGAGGCAACGGAAAGCTCGAGGGGACTTGCCAAGATCACAGAGGTAGCAATTGGCAGAGCTAGGACTTGAGCCCAGATCTGATTCCCATATCCTATAGTATTTCCACCCCTCTAATGCCCTCTGGAGACCAAGCTTGGGGAACGGAACCGGAACCGGGATTTTGCCAACTCCCTGCCCCTCCTCCACCCCCAGGGTCTCAGGAGGGCAGGGGATAGAAAGATAAAGGGGAGTGGGTGCCTGCTGGGTGCCTCCCACCAGATAACCAGTTGGGCCTTCTGCCTCCCCCACCAACGGCCACTCCCTTATCAGCCCAGCCCCCTCCCCCACAGCTACCATGGGTCTAGTATTGTCTCCAAACCAGAAACCCAAAGCCTCAACCTCCTCTCACTTCTGAGACTTGCAGTGGGGGAGGGAGATAGACAGGCCTCCAATGGATTCCACTCTACTTACAAACCTAGGTCTCGGAAGGAGGAAATCTAGGCTCCAGGGGGATTAGTCTAGGAGGCAAGTGGTAACTAGACAGGGGTCTCTGCTCACGTGTCTCTGTGTATGTGCACATGTGTCACCTCTCCACCTCAATGAGCAGCACACTGTTCCTGGTATACTATTTCCTGACTAGAAGTATTACATTCATAGTTGGGTACGAGCCAGGCACCCCTACAGTTCTATTTTCCCCCTCCCAACCAGATAGGAAGGGAAACTGAGACACAGCACCAAAGGTTGTAAACCCAGTCATAGGTGCTTCCTAGCCACCCCAAAACTTGTTTGCATTTGGAAGGGCAGCCATATTGGCCGTATCTAAGCCCCCTCCCCAAATTAAATACAAAATCTATTTTGTTCCTTAGGGGAAAGAGACAAAGGAAGACCCTGTGCCAACACACATCATTTAATTATCTCTCCAGGGCCCCCTCCTCACAATATGGGCAAACGGAGGGTCCCAGAGGGGCTTACACTACACAGTTCCTGAAGGTGCCAAGACTCAAAGCTTGTGTGTGCCTGCACACGCGTGTGCCTCATCCTGCCTAGCAGGCTTCCACCCTCAGCTCGTTCCAACATGCCTACCAAGAGCTGGAACCCAGCAGCCCCAGGCAGGATCAGGGTGGCTGCAACAGGCCCTTGCCCCGTTCATGCTCTCTCGCAGGCCACATCCACATGCTCCCAGCACAGCACACACAACCTTCACATGCCAGTTTGGACTGAATGAGGAGCCTGTATCCTTAGGAAAGAGACAGTGCCACCCAGCTCCAAGTCTCCCCACTCCACAGACAGGTATACTAAAGCCACATAGGAAGCCCAAACTCCCAAAGTCTACCAGAGGCTGGGTCTAGTCAATGAACCCAAGAGTCTAGATTACCAGACCTTGCCCTTGCCCCCTAAGGAAGCCATCCTTTCCCTAAAGGCATCACTGGCCCTGCCCCACAGTCTCAGGGCTATCTGAAGAAATGTCAGCTCAGGACCCTCAGAAGGGAGGAAGCACACCTGGGTTCCTCTCTGATTCTGAAAAAAGTTTCAGAGCTTCAATTTCTCTCACCAGAGACCTGACAAACATTGCCTGGGGCTGGGGAACAGCTCTGAAGAGCTAAAGCCTGAAGCTCTGAGGCCTCTATTTATACCTCCAGTGAATGGACACAAACTCAGCATCTCTCCAGAGCCATAGCAACTCCCAGTAGCCCCAGCACAAGGGCTTGGGAGTGAGAAGAGAAGGGGAGGGAACATCACCCAGACCATCTGTCCCTGTTACTGCCTGTCCCCAGCAACAGGGGTAGAGAGAGCAAGGTGGGGGTGGGGGTGAAGGGGATGTGTCATCAGCCTCGGAGTCACACATACACCCCCCCATCCCCAAGCAATCTGGGAGCCCTTAGGAGGAGGGAGAAGAGAGGAAGAGCCCAGAACTAGTAAAGTTTCTCAGGATGGAAGCTGCATCCTGGGGCTGAGGGGGGCACCTCCAGCTGAGCATTTCCATGGTAACCAGCCTGACCTGAGGGCAGGCCCCCTTCCTTTGGGGGCTGACCATAGGTCAGCAAGCCTGAGAGCCCTGGCCTCTCTGAGCTGGGGCACCTCTGCCCCAGCTAGCATACCGGGCCTGGGCCAGACCCAGGATCTTCCGCCCACCCCCAACAGGCTTGCACGGTGCCCAGACTTACCTGGGAGAACTGAGGGGGCCAAGAGAGGTGCGGGGAGCGGCTGGAAGCCCAGCGGAGCCCTGGCAGGGGTGAGGGCTGAGGGGGCCAACTTCAGCCGCTCATGTCCCAAGTGGGACAGGCAGGCCTGGCTGAGAGCTCCACTCCGCGGGCCGCACAAAGACTCGCACACACAGCCTCGGCCCGCCCCGCGGCGGCCACAGCCCCGGGGGAAAGTTACAATGGCCACTGGGCCGGGGGCTAGGGGCCAGGGGGCCGGCCTGGGGGGCGGGGGGCCGCGGGGAGTCCGGAGCCTTCTTTGTTTGCAAGGTTTCCCTCAACAATGGCTGCTCCGCTCTTTCCTCTCTCCTCCTCCTCCTCTTCGGCTCTCCCCGCCGCCGCCTCTCGCTGCCTCTGCCTCCAAGCAGCCCGCCCGCCCTCCCCAGGCCACCAGGCCCCTCCGCCAGGGCACCAGGAGAGACAGGGCCCAGCACTCACACTCACTCACACTTGCACACGCACAGACACACGCAGCGCCCGCCGGCTCCCTGCCTTTTCTCCCTTTCTAGCCCTCCCTCCCCGCTCGCTCTCCGCTCTCCGAGCCTCTCTCAGAATGAGGCCCCAGGGCGGGCGGAGGGTGGAGCTGCCCCCACTGGCCCCGCCCCCTCCCTGCGAGGAAAGAGGAAGAGGGAGAGAGAGAGGGAGGGAGGGAGAGACGGAGGCAGGCAGGGAGGACTGCTGAGAAAAACAAAAGAGAGACAGAGACCGAGAGAGATGGGAGGGAGAGATGGAGACAGAACAGATTGGGCCTGGGGAGAGACCTGGATGGAGGGGAGGTGTGTGGGGCCAGGAATTGAAATGCCCCCATCCCAGCCCCAAGCTTGGTGCTCAGGGGTGAGCAGGAGGGCTGGAGCCACTGACAGGGATGGAGAGGAGTGCTCTCTTCCCTGGAGACTCCCAGTATCTTCAAACTGCTTCCCCAATGTCCCCTAAATCTCTCTTCCTCTCCCCTGTGATCTCTGGGGTTGAAGGTTGGCCTGAGCTGCCACCCTGGGCTTCAGCCCCTGGTGAAATCCCAGAGCAGCTGGGGGAAACCTCCAAGGGGTTATTTTTGACAGAGCCACACTCTGCTTCAACCTGTAAACAGTGATTGCAGGGAGGGGGGCACCCCAGGCTCCCTGCCCTCAACCCAGCTAAGTTCCTAGCCCCCTTCCCTAACCCCCACCATAAGAGTCAGGTGGGTGCAGGGGAAAGAGGCACTGTCAGAACTGGGGAAGGCAAATTTGCCCATCCAAGGGTCCCCAGAAAGGGCCTCGTCTGCTGCTGAATCCTCCCACCATCCCAGGGGAAAAAAAAGGTATGTGGTTACTGAAGTAAAGCATGTTCTCCAATGCAAGGGGGGGAATTCCCAAGAGAGGAGGTGTTTCCAAAACTTGGGTAGTGGTCCAGGTCTACTACCCGGACACATAGGAAAAAGGAAACACACACACACACCACAGCACACAACACACGAGGGGGTGCAGCCATACAGCCTTCCTACCTCTTTGCAATTTGAGTCTCTGTTCCCTATGCCCCACCTTGCCGCGCCAACTACATTCACACAGCCCCATGACAAGGTTTCTCATGATAGACACACTGGTTGTGCAATAATATTGCATCTGACTCTGTGAACATTCTCCTCACGTAAAAAACTCATTTTACTTTTACATAAGTCAGTCCCTAATACACACTTCAACCTGCGACATACCTCAAATGCAAGATAAACCCAAACCCAGGACACACACATAGCCTATGACATACTTTGGCTTCTTTACACACTGGGACCTGTAACACATGCCCTTGGACCCCAATACACACACCCAAACTGCATTATGCCTCCAGAACCTGTGACAGACTATTATGTGCACACCCTGGCCATTTGTTACCCAGAGACTTAACCCCATAAACCACCCTCCCTGAAACCCGCACACCATTCTCCACCACATATCTAGCCATATGATATGCTCCAGCTTTCACAAACATACTGAAATCTATAACATTCAGCCAGACCCTGCAACATTCTGCCCAGAATTGAAACCACCAGGAACTGAAATATTCCACTGAGTCCCAAATTAACAGCACAACTCTAGGATGACTACACTTATCTTCCACTTACGGGACAATTCCTGTCGTTTGTTTCATGCCTTTAAACTTTCCAAAGTTCATTCGTAGGCCATACCTCAAGAGATTCTTACTGAATACAGGGCCAAATATTATGCTCACTCGAACAGATTATAGCGAGACAGGAGGGCCTGAGCTGGAACCCTGGACTTCTAACCCCACTCATACAAGCCCAGCCCTGGGGCACTACAACCATTCCTATTCCCTCCCCCCTCCAAGGAATGGCCACTCCAGGCCCCAAATGACTGTCTACACGGGAAAGAGGGATGGGCGTGTGCTCGGGCTTCTGCCCCCAGTCTAGAGCTCAGAACCCCCACTTTGTTTCCTCAAATTTCAGAAGGAAGGGCCCCTAAATACCAAGATGTATCAAGACTCTGGCACATCATTCAAAACGGGGCCCTTCTTCTGGTTCCCCTTTTCTAGCAAGGCTGCTCCTCTCTCATTTCTGACTTAATTCCCCCATTTGCACAGGAGCAGAAGAGGTACAACTAAAGAAAGCAAGTCTGAGTTAGATGGCCCTAAAATTGGTGGAGCAGGGAGGGGAGGGGATGGGGGGGGGGCAGTGGGGAGAAAGCAGAGCAGCAAAGAATAACAAAGGTGATGAAAGAGCGAAGAGGAAGAGTACCCCTCCTGGAGGTGGGAACTCTGAAGGGCAGCAGCCTGCCCCAACCCACAGGATAAGGTACCAGCACTGCCCCCTGCCCGGGCCCCTGGGGCTCCCTGACCCAGGCCTCCAGTGTGCCTGCCCCCCTTCCTTTGTCTGTGCCCGGCCTCCCGTTGGCCTGGCGCTCTGCCATCCTCCTCTCCTGGCTCCCAGCCGCCACCACTGCTGCCTCCTCCCCTCCCCCTACTCCTCCCTGCCTTAACCCTTCTGAGCCACATGCTGCCCCAGACAGGCCCTGGTCCCCTCAGCAACCTGCCATGCCTGGGTGATGCCCCTTAGCAGAGGTTCTCCCTGCTCCTGACCAAAGCTTCAGGAGCTATTACCTACCCCAGGAGCACTGTGGGAGCTGGGGGTATATATGTGTGTGTGTCTGTGTGTGTGTGTGTGTATCTTGTGGTGTTTCCTTCCGTGTGTGCATGTGTGTGGGTCTGCGTATGCTCTGGCTTCCTTCAGTCACATGTGTGGGGCATGTGCTGTCTCTGCTGGGCTGGGGGAGGAGGAGGAGCCGGGAGACAGCAGAGCACAAAGGAGAGACTCAGACAGGCAGGCAGGCAGCAGGCAGGCGGCCTGCCAGGGCGCCTCGGCCCCCACCCCAGGCCTGCTCAAGTTGGGGGGTGGATCTTTGGGCCTGTACTGTACATGCTGCCAGGATGCCCTTGTATTCAACCATGTGCTCCCACCCATCCATCCAGTCTGGTCCCCTCCCTCACTCCAACTCCTAACATTCCCCACCCCCAGGCCACTCTCAGTCCCCTCCCCATTTGGTTCTCCTTGAAGTCTAACCTCCATCCATTCTCAGTGGCATTAACCCATAAGACTTCTTCATATTAAGGAAAAAAGACCCCACTCTTAACCATCTTTTGCCCCCTCTCCTCTAGCCACGCCACCCAGACACACAAAAGGAACATGTGTTTTGAGACACTGATTGAAGCTGTCCCTCCTCACGCACATCTCTGTGCATGGGTCCTCTTCCTGTCCCCATGCTGCTCCCAAAGAAAATGAGGGAGAAACTTTATCCTTTCTCCTACTGGACCCAGGCACCCTGCCCCAACTTCAGGAACAACCTCTTATCTACCTCCAACCTGACAACCCTTCCATACCCATCTCCTACCCACCATTTGTAGGAACTAAGAATCAAAATTTAAGACTCAGGACTCTAGCTTGTTCACAGCCTTAGTTTCTGCTATGTTTATGTGTGGTAATGGAGGATGAAGGCCATGAGGAGGACTCCGAGCATGGAAGGATCTGAAGGGGTACCCAGCATAGGGCAATTATAAAGAAAATACACATACAAACATCCACACCAAGCTGGTATGAGAAGGAATGATGGTGCCAGGCAGGATTCCAGCTTGGCAAGCTCTTCCCTTTCCTCCCCTCCCCACCCTCTACAAGCAGGAGTCAGGGGTTCCCACACCCAGATACTCCAGGATCCTCAGACTCTACTAGCCCTACCTCTGGGCCCCATGCCCCTTAAACATCAGCCTCAGCAGGCACTTTAAATGTGTGCCCAGCCCAGCTTGGCCTGTGTCACATGATTTTCAAGGAAGCTTCCGCACTGGCAGCTTCCCTTGGGGACGGGGGTGTGTGTGTGTGTGTGTGTGTGTGTGTGTGTGTGTGCGTGTGCGTGCGTGTGGCAAGGGTTCAGTTGTGGAGTATGGGGCTCCCAGAGAAAAGGCATGTGGAGAAGCAAAGGATCCAAACCAGGCTAGATCCTGGGACACCTGACTTTCAGAATAAAGCTAACTCCAGCCTGGGACAAGAGGGGGTCCTGAACATAATGCAAGAACCCAGAGTCCTGAGAATGGGGATAGACAGTGTTTGGGGGCCCTCTGAAGACCACCTCTCCAGTCACATAGCCTCCCTCTTTTCTCCTGGCAGTGAGGTACAACCTTCTCCTTCCCCAGGAAAGAACTCAGACCCAGGCTGTCACTAGCAAGAGCTGGTAAACGTTTTGGGGAGATGGGGATCTGGGCCTAAGTCCTGTCCCAAGTTCTCACTTTGAGGTCAAGTACTGCTCCCCTCAACTCAATTCCCACAAACCACTTTATTTCCTAACTTGCTGGAGCTGCCACATTTCCCCCTCCCACTACGGTGGAGACGCCAGACCTGAGGGCCCAATTATCTGAGCCCCCCCCCCCCTCCCCAGAGTACCTCACGTCCCTCAGGAGGGCTAACCTTCCCTGGCAACAGGCAGGAAAATTTGGAGGGGAGCAAGATGGGCCCCAACCAATCCCTCCTCCCAAAAACAGTCCTCAGAAAGAGCCCTGAGGGGGGTATCACAGGATATGTAAAAGCGAATAGGCAGCAAGAAGGGGGGGCAACCCAAACCAGCCAATCAAAACTCTATGGTGACCTGAGGGGGGGGGTCAAAAGTCCAAACTCACTTCTGATTGGCTAACACCCTGGAATTCTGGGAATTTCAGCCCCCCAAACCCCTCCTCAATTAGCCTCCCCCACCAAAACACACACACACACACACACACACACACACACACACACACTCACACTCACACTCTCTCCCTCTCTTTCTCTCCCCCCCTCCACTAGCACCCCCTCCCCTGCCTCTATGCTGCTGCGCATTTGCAGTTGGGGAGAACCCTCCCCCGGACTAAGGCCCGCTATACCCCTCAGAGCCCCCGACCTCCGCCGTGCCATCGACGCCCCCCACACAAGTTCATGCCAAACAAGGGGTGAGGGATCTGCCGAGAGGGCTAGGGAGGGAGGGGCCGGGCGACCGCGCGCCCCACTCACCAGGACAGGCACAGCCCACTGACATCTTCACATCGCCCGCCGCTGGGGGCCCAGCCGAGTCACGGTGCCCGCCCCGCTCGGGGACAGGCCGGGCATGAGCCGCCGCCGCCGCCCGCGGCCCCGCTGCCCTCGCCGCCGGCCCGGCCCGGCCTCGGCCCGGTGCGGGCGGCCCCTGGCTGCAGCGAGGGGCCTGTCAGGCGCGGAGCAGACAGGAAGGAAGCCAGGCAGGAAGGCGAGCTGCCTCTGCGTGTGCGCGCGCGGGTGTGCGTCCCCGGAGTGTGTGTCCGTGTGTGCGCGTGTGCGTGTGCGTGTCTGTGCGCTCCCGCCGCCCTCCCCGCCGCCAACGCCGCCGCCGCTCGCCCCCCTCTCCCTCCCGCGTTCGCTCGCGCACTAGCTCTCGTAGGCGCCCGCTCTCCAGCCCCAGCCGGGCTGGGCTGGGCTTTATTAATATGCTAATTGCCTGCTAGTGGGAGGGGAGAGCCGTGTCAAAGTGACCCGGGCGAGCGCGCAGCGAGCGACGACGTGCGTGCGCCGCGCGGCAGGCGGGCGGCAAGGGGCCGGGAGCGTTCGGGGAACGGCATGCATGTGACGCAGCTTTTAAAAAAGGAGACGGAGGCAGAGACCCCAGAGGGGGAGGGCGGTGGGAGGAATGAGAGGCGAAGCCTCACACTCGGTGTCCGTCCTCCGGGTGCCTCCGAGTTGGGAGCGTAGCTGAGACGGAGCGGGAGCGGGAGCTGGGACTGGGAGAGGCGGAGCCAGGGTGGGCCTGAGGTGTAGCTCTCCCTCCACCCCGGCCACGCTCTGGGAGGGAAAAGGGACTGCCGACCCCCGCCCAAGCTCTCTGCTGAGATTACTGTCTTATTCCGGAGGGCCTTTATCATGTGCCCCCCACCCCAACCTGGGCGGGGAAAAGCACTATCCTAATTCCTGTAGCAACCCAACTCACCTCCTCCCTAAATTAACCACCCCTCCCTTGCCTGCTAAACCAGTTAGAACTAGAACCAAAAGGGTTAATTAAGTATGGTCCCCGCCCTCCCCTGCCCTAGGGCTGAGATCTGCGTTTTGCTGGGGGGAGGAGGGCAGTGGAATGACCGTCAGGTTGGTCTGGGGAGGGGGTAATCTGCAGGCCATCCTTCCCCCTTGCGGGCTCTGACTCATCAGTCAAAACGCTCTCCTCCCTTCCCCCTTTTTCCATCCAGTCTCGGCCTCCCCCAACTCCCCCTCGCATGCAAGCTTCTCTCCTTTGAGGGCCTCGAGACGAGACAACAGGAAGCAGACCCCTCCAGTGCCTCCTACCCGTAGGGGCTGCGGGGTTGGTAGGGGGTAGGAGGAAAGATGATCTGGATGGTCAATGTAAGGAACACTCCTTCCCCAGGGAGGAGCCTCCCAACCTTCAGGCACTCCTCAAGGACTCCCCAGCCCAGCCCTAGGAAGGAGAGGGGGGCGGGGAGAGCCTCCATCACCATCCCTTCCCAAAAGCCCAGCCTTAGCTGCCTCATAAACAGGAAATACCTATTAGCAGGGAAGAGGGAGGGGAAGGGAGCTGTCTGGAAGAAAGAGCTGGCCCCTCTCCCTTCTGGGGGGTCCCCAGCTGCCAGCTTAAGTTTCAAGGTTGGCTCCAAGGAGTAGACACTCTGGACCTGGGCTGGTGTCCCCTCTCTAGGGCATCTGGCCCAGACTAGGTAGGGGGTCCCCCTCCTCTTCATTACTTGGCGGGGGCGGGGGAGGGCTTGATGGCCCCCACTCCTGCCCAAAGTTTGCACAGCTGGCTTGACCAGCTGTCAAGATGTGAAGGTTTAAGTGTGAGACCCCTTCTCTCTATCATTGCTTTTGCTGAGGGAGCACGGAATGATGGACAGATGCATAGTCTGGGGATTGAAAAGACAGCCTACCCAGAGATGCTTGGACCCCCTCCATATGCTTAGGAGAAGATGGGGCAAGGGAGCTGGGAGCACAGCCACACTCTTAACTCCAGCATTCTCATCCACGCTGTGTATTCCCTTACCTCAGGGGCTGCAGGGGGACCTGACTGAAGCCATCCATACTTATACAGGTATTTTGTTTGGCAGCATCCCCTGCCTCTGTCCACTTCCTCCTCACATTCCCCCAGGCAGAGGTCGGCACTAGAAGGATTAAGGAGAACCAAAAGCAACAGAACCCATGCCTGGAATTTGGGATACCTAGATTTGTATTACAGAGCAAATGACCTGAGACAACTGACTTCCCTACTCTGAGCTCTGGCTTTAACCTCTGTAATTGGTACCTGCAGCTTGGTGAGAATCACTAGACATGTATGCCCAGTCACCTAGCCTCATGCCAGCCATGTAGTCAGTTCTCAATATATGTTAGCCCCTTCCTACTTTCCATGAGGTTATCTGTTATTTCAAGAGTGTCAATAGTGGTCTGGATTGGCTGAAGGATTAGAGCTAGTGTGGAGAAGAGGGGCTGTCTGCTATGACCCCTTTCATTCTCTACTGTCCATGAAGTTGCCTTCCCCCAATCCTGTGACCACTTACCCCTGAGGCCACTCATTCCAAACAACTAGCTTAACCAGATTCCACGGTGATCACCAATCACTTGGGTGGACAAAGGGGCTTGTAACCCACCCTATAGGGGACTTTGCCTCCTCTGAATCTGAGGTTCCCTTCTAGATTACACAATGCAAGTTGGAAGTCAAGGAAGAAGCAAAAACAGCATTTGTTGAGCATACAGTGTAACAGGCACCGTGCTAAGTTTTTCACAAACCTGAGATCTCATTTACTTTTCATAACGACCTTTGGAGGAAGATGTTATTACCTCCATTGAACGAGCAAGAAAACTGAAATTCAGATTTATAAATTTGAACTTGTCTGTAAAACACTCTTCTCCCTCTTCTTTGCCTACTAATTAATTAATGCCTCCTTTAAACCTCAGTTTCTAGCTTCACCTCCCCTGGGAAGGAACCCCTCCCACTCCCATCCCAGCTGATCTAGTGGCCCTGTTTTCTTTAAGGAAATACCATCTCAGTGCTTTTGAATGAGTGATTAAAGTAAATGGTTTAAGTCCTTGAGGAACCAAGCTTAGGTAGGTTATGTATCTTGTGCAAGGTCACACAGTCAACAAGTACTCAACCTAGTGCCCTTCCTCCTATCTTCTAGTATGGACCAGACCTGGGGAAGGAGAGAACATCTTTGGAGCAGCTTTGGGAACTGTGGTGAAGGCAAAAATAGGAAGAGAAGTTATAGCTGTGGAAGGTCTTTAATTTAATGACATGTCCTGGAGGATGGCAGGCTTAGCTGATTTGGATGGATGAATATGAGCACCTAGCTTTTTTTTTTTTTTTTTTTTTTTTTTTTTGAGGTGAAATTACATGATACAAATTAATCATTTTAAAGTGAACAATTCAGTAGCATTCCAGTGTTTTTTTAATACCAGTCATTAGTGCAAGATGAACTATAGACACAGGGGATGAAGTGAAGTAGGAGGTACTGAGGAGAGAGGTGAGGTGAGGAAAGGGGGAGAGGAGCCCCACAGAGAGACAAGCAGCAGAAGCAACTGGGTAAGCTTGTTCCCAGAGAGAGGTGGGCTTCTGCTTCTTCTGGCTCCTAGAACCTGTCCCACGCAAGTCCCTCTCCTGACCTTGACCGGTGAGAGGTAAAGGAGATGATTCATTTTCAGAAATACCAAATAAAAACTGTGCTAATTAATAGGTTTACCACCTGTTGGAAATACGTACGAAACCCCCCCCCCCCCCCCCCCCCCCCCACGATGGAGTCCCAAACCCTTAAACACTTCACTGCCTAGTTTTTCTTCCCCTCTCCATTTCCCTGGCTTATTTTCATGGGCTTTGCAATGAGCATGCGACGAAAGGAGGAGGGACTGAAAGTCTCTGTGTGACCTCAGGGAATGCACATTTGTTCCAGTCAGACTACTTTTTGCCTTACATGGGCATAGGTGACGTCTGGGTAAGGCTGTAACCACTGTAGTACTCAGCCAATGAGGAACCAGGGAAAGGACTTGCATGCTAGGAGATAAATTGTCTGCTGTAACTGCCCTGAATGTGCCTGTCCATCAGACACCCACTCGTGCAAGAATGTTGATTAAAGCCCCCCTTCACTGTGTTCTGAGTCTCTGTGTCCCTTCTTTGATTAGGTCGACGGGCTTATTTCTAACAGACCTCGGCCTACTCTATTTTCTCCCACATTTCTTTACCCCTGAAACATCCACAAATATTATTGGCATCACTCTATTTCAAGGAATTTTCTTTTTCCACTGAGATGGTAGATGATATATATCTTATTGATGACTATAGCCCTAGCATCTAAAACAGAGTGCCTAGAACCTACTATGTGTCCTATAACTTTGTTGAATGATTATAAGAATTTTGACAGGATTTACCTTTCCCTGCCCCAACATATGACTCCTTTCCCTGTTCTCCATTTACCATCATTATCACCATCACCATGTACAACCACCACTTCTTTCTCTGCCAAAGGAGTTTCTTAAAGTGTGCAAAAAACTCTCAGGAAGGGGCGCCTAGCTGCCCCAGTCATTAGAGTATACAACTCTTGATTTGGGGATTATAAGGTCAATTTGGGTGTAGAGACTACTTAAAAGTAAAATCTTAGGGCACTTGGGTGGTTCAGTCAGTTAAGCACCCAACTCTCGATTTTGGCTCAGGTCATGATCTTGAGGTTCTTGAGTTGGGGCCCTACATCAGGCTCTGTGCTTAACCACCCAGGTGCCCCTACGAGAGCCTGCATTTTAAAGAAGTTTCTCTGGTGATTCTTATGCATGCCAGTATTTGGGAATAATTTTTTTTTTTTTTCCCTAAAAGGGCCCCTGGCCTTCAGAGCATTCCCACCAAGTGGATGAAACTTATTCATTCATTTCTCTTTCCATAAGCAACTGCTTAGTACAGTGATGGAACCAATGAGCCAAAGAAAACAATAATTTGCTCACTGTGTGTCTCTATGAAAATGAATCAGCCCTTCCTTAGCCTCAATTCCTTCCTCAGTAGAAAGGGGATAGTAATCTTTGCTTTTCTTAAATTTTTTGTTTAATGTTTGTTTGTTTATTTATTTATGTATTTATTTTTTTAACGTTTATTTATTTTTGAGACAGAGAGTGACAGAACATGAATAGGGGAGGGTCAGAGAGAGGGAGACACAGAATCTGAAACAGGCTCCAGGCTCAGAGCTGTCAGCACAGACCCCGATGCGGGGCTTGAACTCACGGACCGCGAGATCATGACATGAGCCGAAGTCGGCCGCCTAACCGACTGAGCCACCCAGGCGCCCCGATGTTTATTTATTTTTGAGAGAGAGAGCACAAGCAGGAAAGGGGCAGGGAGAGACACACACACACAGAATCTGATGCAGACTCCAGGCTCTGAGCTGTCAGCACAGAGCCTGATGCGGGGCTCAAACTCACAAACTGAGATCGTGACCTGAGCTGAAGTCCAACGCTCAACCAACTGAGCCACCTCAGTGCCCCTAATCTTTGCTTTTCTAATTCTTCTGGGGATATTGCAAGGATTCGATGATAGGTGATATGTGACAGCAAGCTAAAGAGTGTAAACCGTTCCTCAAAACTGGGTTTGGGGGACTAAAAATTAAGTGCTAAAAGAGATAGTGCCTGAAGGGTTGCAGCTCCCTAGCAGAATATCTGCAATCCAGGTATATTAATTATCTAATGCTGTGTAACAAGTTACCCTCAAGTTTAACATTTTAAGGGGCGCCTGGGTGGCTCAGTCGGTTGAGCGTCCGACTTCGGCTCAGGTCACGATCTCACAGTCCGTGAGTTCGAGCCCCGCGTCGGGCTCTGTGCTGACAGCTCAGAGCCTGGAGCCTGTTTCAGATTCTGTGTCTCCCTCTCTCTCTGCCCCTCCCCCGTTCATGCTCTGTCTCTCTCTGTCTCAAAAATAAATAAATGTTAAAAAAAAAAAAAAAGTTTAACATTTTAAGGCAATAGACTTTTATTATTTCACTCAGTGTCTGAGGGTCAGGAACACAGAAGTGGCTTAGTTGGTGTTTCGACTTAGGGGTTCTCACAAGATAAGTTAAGCTGTTGTCCAGGTCTGCAAGGTTTGACTGGGGCTGGAGAATCTGCTTCCAAGTTCACTGTGATGGTTGTTGGCAGGCCTCAGTTCTTCGACGGCTGTTGGACAGAAGCTTTAATTTTTTGCCATGTGGGCTCTCCATAGGCACAACATGGCACATTAGTTTTACTAGAGTAAGAGATGAGAGAAAGAGAAAGAGAGGGAGACAGACAAGAGCCCCTGGCTTGAAAGCCTCAGTCTTTTTGTAACCTAATCTCAGAGGTGATATATCATCATGTCTGCTTTGTGTTATTGGTCACATAGATAAACCCTGCCTGCTACGATTTGGGGGTGGGGCTAATAAGAGTGCGAATAATAAGAGGTAGAGATTATTGGGAGCCATGTGAGGGTTTCTGATCATACGAGGTCTGGTCTTCAATGTTGCAGACCTAGAGATCCAATTTAGGCAGTGAATCGGGATACATCACTTTCAGGAGACTGAATCATACAAATTAAATACATATGAAACACTTTCTAGGTACTACTCTCATTCTTCTCTGGAATACTTTAGTTAAACTAGTCTTCCTTTTTTAAATTTTTTTTTTTCTTTTTCAACGTTTTTTTTTTAATTTTATTTTTTGGGACAGAGAGAGACAGAGCATGAACGGGGGAGGGGCAGAGAGAGAGGGAGACACAGAATCGGAAACAGGCTCCAGGCTCCGAGCCATCAGCCCAGAGCCTGACGCGGGGCTCGAACTCCCGGACCGCGAGATCGTGACCTGGCTGAAGTCGGACGCTTAACTGACTGCGCCACCCAGGCGCCCCAAACTAGTCTTCCTTTTGAACACAACAAATGGATTTCCACTTCAGAACCTATGCACTGACTGTTCTTTTTGCTGCTCTTTGCTTTTATTTATTTTTCTAAGTTTATTTATTTATTTTGAGAGAGACAGAGAGAGTGCAAGCAGGGGAGGGGCAGCTGGGTGGGGGAGAGAATCCCATGTAGGCTCCTTGCTCAACGCAGAGCCCATTGTGGGGCTAGATCTCAAGAACTGTGAGATCGTGATCTGAGCCAAAATTAAGAGTTAGACACTTACCTGAGCCACCCAGCTGCCCCAACATATACTCTTTGAATTGCTAGGTCCTCCCTGTGCTTCTGGTCTTACTTCAAATGTCTCCTCGGAGGCCTTACCTGTTCACACCATATGAAATTGTTTCCGACTACCGTTTACACTCTCCAACTTGTTTATTTTCTGATAGCATTTATGGCCGATATTATTTTGATTCTTTATTTACTTGCAGATTATCTCTCCAGTAGAATTTGAGCACCACTAGGGAGGGTTTTTGTTTTTGTTTATTTGGTCTGTTTTGTCTTGCTGTATCTCCAGTGCCTAAAACAGTGCCTGGCACATAGTAGGCACTCAATAATAAATAAACCGGAGTGCTGATTTGTTAATTCTCACTGAAAAATACGTCATGCAAACTGGACATTTTGTCTCACTTGATCAACACGCTTTCTCAACATAGAAAATGATATGGGAAGTCAGTTACTATTACCAGGTGAGTCTTTGGTGAGCATGGAGTCAGGCAAGGATACATGATTGGAGGTGCCCAGAGTTTGATGGCTTAGGTTTCTGAGGTTTTCCTTTTTTTTTTTTTTTTTTAATTTATAAACAAAATTTTTTGAAGTACTGTCTATACCTCCAGCATGGGGCTCGTTGAGCACACAACCCCAAGATCAAGGGTCCTATGTATGCCCTATCAACTGAGCCAGCCAGGTGCCCCTGAGGTTTTTTATGGCTCTTAGAAATGTACCTGCCAAGGAATCAACCATGACACGCCTGTCTAGGTGTCATTGGAGATCCAAAGACATACTTATTTTTTTAGTAGATTCCATGCAGACATCATACTTATGTGAATAGATTGTTTCATTAGATGGTAAAAAAGCAAAAATGGCACAACTTTCTGCTTTAACATTAATCTTCTTCCCAAAGCCCAATCACCGAAGTAATAACCATAATTAGAGCCCAAGTGGCCAGTATGTGCAGGGCATCTCTTAGAATATGTTTCTTCCATAGGGGAAGAATTGTACCATCCTGTATTGGTTGTTAATAATTTCTTATAGGCAAGTTATTCCCAGATTTATTGCAAATAAAATTTATTGTTGCCCTCATTTGACTATTTTATGAAAAAAATGTGAAAAGATTCAGTTTCTGAGTTTATGGCTTTTAAAAATGTTTATTTTTTTGGGGCGCCTGGGTGGCGCAGTCGGTTGAGCGTCCGACTTCAGCCAGGTCACGATCTCGCGGTCCGAGTTCGAGCCCCGCGTCGGGCTCTGGGCTGATGGCTCAGAGCCTGGAGCCTGTTTCCGATTCTGTGTCTCCCTCTCTCTCTGCCCCTCCCCCGTTCATGCTCTGTCTCTCTCTGTCCCAAAAATAAATAAACGTTGAAAAAAAAATAAAAAATAAAAAATAAAAAATAAATAAATAAATAAAAATGTTTATTTTTGAAGGAGGGAAGGGGGAGAGAGAGAGAGAGAGGGAGAGATTGTGGGGGAGGGGCAGAGCAAAAGAAGGACAGAGGATCCAAAGTAAGCTCTGTGCCTACAGCAGACAGCCCATGTAGGGCTCAAACTCACAAACCATGAGATCATGACCTGAGCCAAAATCAGCACCCCATGAATTTATGGCTTTTAAAGCCTATATGGGAAGGGCACTCGGGTGGCTCAGTGGGTTAAGTGTCCGACTCTTGGTTTGGGCCCAGGCCATGATCTCACGGTCCATGAGTTCAAGCCCCACAATGGGCTCTGTGTTGATGGCTCAGAACCTGCTTAGGATTCTCTTTCTCTCCCTCTCTCTCTCTCTCTGCCCCTCCCCACTCATGCTCAATCTCTCTCTCTCTCTCTCCCTCTCTCTCTCTCTCTCTCTCTGCCTCTCTCAAAATAAATAAATAAACTTAAAAAAAAAATAAAGCCTATAACAGAGGCCTCCCCACTCATGAATTGTGTGTGTGTGTGTGTGTGTGTGTGTGTGTGTGTGTGTGTGTGTGAATGTATATTGATGCAGCCTTCCTAAAAGGCAGTTTGGCACTATCCACTGAAATTGCAAATGTATACCTCCTTTAATTCAGCAATCTTATTTCAAGGAAACTATCCCATAGGAAGAGTGTAAAAAAGTGCAAAGATACATGTACACATGTACCAGAATGTTCACTATAACTTTTTAAAAAATGTTTTATTATTTATTTTTGTGTGTGAGAGAGAGAGAGCACATGCAAGCAGGGGAGGGGCAGAGAGAGAGTGGGACAGAGGATCTGAAGTGGGCTCCACACTGACAGTGGAGAGCCCAATGCGGGGCTTGAACTCACGAACTTTGAGATCATGACCTGAGCTGAAGTTGGATGCTTAACTGACTGAGCCACCCAGGTACACCTGTTCACTGTAATTCAGTTTTTCCAAAAGTCCATTGACTGATGAATGGATAAAGAAGATGTGACACACACACACACACACACATATATATACACACACACATATATATAATTATTAGTCATTAAAAATAATTAAATGTTGCCGTTTGCAATGACATGGATGAAGCTAGAATGTATTATACTAAGCGAAATAAGTCAGTCAGAGAAAGGCAAATACCATATGACTTCACTCGTATGTGGCATTTAAGAAACAAAACAGATGAACATTGGGAAGGGAGGGAAGAGAGGGAAATAAACCACAAGAGACTCTTTTTTAATGTTTTTTTTTAAATGTTTATTTATTTTGAGAGGGAAAGAGAGAGTGCGAGTGGGGAGAGGCAGAGAGAGAGAGAGAGAGAATCCTAAGCAGGTTCCACCCTTGTCAGTGCAGAACCCATCTCAGGGCCCGATCCCATGAACTGTGAGATCATGACCTGAGCCCAAACCAAGAGTTGGATGCTTAACCAACTGAACCACCCCAGTGCCCTAAACCACAAGAGACTCTTAATGATAGAGAACAAACTATGGGTTGATGGAGGGAGGTGGGTGGGAGATGGGCTACATGGGTGATGGGTACAAAGGAGGGCACTTGTAACGAGCTCTGGGTGTTGTATGTAAATGATGAATCACTGAATTCTACTCCTGAAACCAATATTGCACTGTACATTAACTAAGATTTAAATTAAAAAAATAATTTTTAATAGTAAAAAATTGGAAATAACTTAAATATTAGTATAGTCATATAATAGAATGGATACTTACTAAAGTATCAGTAAGTAAGATCTCAGTAAAGACTATTATAGTGTTATATGAAAAAAAGCAAGTTGTAGAACCATATGTATGGAATGGTCACATTTTTTGTAAAGATTTATTCTTTAATTAAAAAAATTGTTTTTAATGTTTATTTACTTTTGAGAGACAGAGAGAGAGAGAGTGAGAGAGAGTGTGAACAGGGGAGGGGGAGAGAGAGAGGGAGACACAGAATCTAAAGCAGGCTTCAGGCTTTGAGCTGTCAGCACAGAGCCTTACACAGAGCTTGAACCCACGAACCCTGAGATCATGACCTGTGTCAAAGTTAGAGGTTTAACCAACTGGGCCACCCAGGTGCCCCGAGATTTTTTCTTTAATTTTTAAGTAATCTCTACACCCAGTGTGGGGCTCAAACTTTCAACCCTGAGACCAAGGGTCATATGCTCTACTGACTGAGCCAGCCAGGTGCCCCTGGAATGGTCACATTTTTTTTTTTTTAATGTTTATTATTTTTTTAATTTTATTTTTTATTTTTAAAAATTTACATCCAAATTAGTTAGCATATAGTGAAACAATGATTTCAGGAGTAGATTCCTTAATGCCCCTTACCCATTTAGCCCATCCTCCCTCCCACAACCCCTCCAGTAACCCCGTTTGTTCCCCATATTTATGAGTCTCTTCTGTTTTGTCCTCCTCCCTGTTTTTGTATTATTTTTGTTTCCCTTCCCTTATGTTCATCTGTTTTGTCTCTGTGAAGTAATATGAGTGAAGTAATGGTGTGAAGTAATATGATTTTTGTCTTTCTCTGAGTAATTTCACTTAGTATAATACCCTCCAGTTCCATCCATGTAATTGCAAATGGCAAGATTTCATTCTTTTTGATTGCCGAATAATACTCCATTGCATATATATACCACATCTTCTTTATCCATTTATCCATCGATGGACATTTGGGCTCTTTCCATACTTTGGCTATTGTTGATAGTGCTGCTATAAACATGGGGGTGCATGTGTCCCTTCAAAACAGCACACCTGTATCCCGTGGATAAATGCCTAGTCGTGCAATTGCTGGGTCCTAGGATAGTTCTATTTTTAGTTTTTTGAGGAAACTCCATACTGTTTTCCAGAGTGGTTGCACCAGCTTGCATTCCCATTTTAATGTTTATTTTTATTTATTTTTGAGAGAGAGAGAGAATGAGCAGGGGCAGGGCAGGGAGGGAGAGGGAAAGAGAGGGAATCTCCAGCAGGCTCTGCACTGTCCCCAGGGAGGCCCATATGGGGCTTGAACTCAGGAACCGTGAGATCATGACCTGAGTCGAAGTCAGATGCTTAATGACTAAGCTACCCAGGTGCTCCCAGAAATGTCACTTTTTTTTTTTTTAATGTTTATTTATTTTTGAGAGGGAGAGAGAGAGAAGAGTGCAAGCGGCAGAGGGGCAGAGAGAAAGGGAGACACAGAATCCGAAGCAGGCTCCAGGCTCTGAGCTGTCAGCACAGAGCCTGACATGGGGCTCAAACTCAGGAATCCTGAGATCATGACCTGAGCCAAAGTCAGACACAACCAACTGATCCACCCTAGTGCCCCAGAAGGGTCACATTTTTGAACAACAACAAAAAAAGATCAGTGTGTGTCCATATATATTTTTACATGCATAGAAAAAGTGTGGATGATGGGGGGTGGGAGGGAGGAGAGGGTGGGTGATGGGTATTGAGGAGGGCACCTTTTGGGATGAGCACTGGGTGTTGTATGGAAACCAATTTGACAATAAATTTCATATATAAATAAAAAAAAAAAAAAAAAGAAAAAGTGTGGATGAATACACACCAAAAGCAACAAGGGTCAAATCTGGGGAGCAGAGCTGGAATTTGCCAAGTGTAATTTTTAATATAATTTTACATATAGTTTTGCACTATTTGAAATTATTTTTAAACTTGAGTAGAAAACTTTTTTTTTTTTTTTTTTTTAAAGAAAACAATAAGAGGGGCGCCTGGGTGGCGCAGTCGGTTAGGCGTCCAACTTCAGCCTGGTCACGATCTCGCGGTCCGTGAGTTCAAGCCCCGCGTCAGGCTCTGGCCTGATGGCTCAGAGCCTGGAGCCTGTTTCCGATTCTGTGTCTCCCTCTCTCTCTGCCCCTTCCCCATTCATGCTCTGTCTCTCTCTGTCCCAAAAATAAATAAACGTTGAAAAAATTAAAAAAAAAAACAATAAGAAACATCTTTGAAATGACGAATGAATAGCAGTGATAGTGATGGACTGTAGAAAATATACAGAGGGACCATGGTTGATTGCAATGATCAAAAAAGCTTTCCTAGATAAAAGAGGGCATGAAAGATATTTCCAAGTTCGAATATTCCAAACAGAAAAACAAAGGTAGGAGAACACCAGTTGTCTTTGGAGGACAGAAAGATAAAGTGCAGCAGCGGGAAATACATTTGGCAATGAGGTGCCAGTGTGGGTTTCTGAGAAGCCCTAAGGAGATCCCTCGAACGCGGTGTTTTAAGATTAAACTCTACAAACTTCCAGTTATTAGTAGTAGGTATGTAATATGCAACATTACATAACTAACACTTCTGTATGGTATATAGGAAAGTTGTTAAAAAGGAAATCTCATCACAAGGGGAAAATTTTTTTATTTTATCTATATACGAAGATGGGTTAGCTGAACGTATGGTGGTAATCACAGTACATGTAAATCAAACAATCATATAGCATATGCCTTAAAGTTGTACAGTGATGTGTGTTAATTATTTCATTTCCTAATGAAACCAGAAGTTAAAAAAAAAAAAAAAAAAAGATTAAACTAGCAGGAGTGGCGCAGATTAGGTGAAGGTTAGTTCCGGGAGTGCGGGTGCCCACTCGGGGGTGCTGTTTCAAAACACAGGCCCACTTGGTCTAAGGGGAAAGGAAAGTACCGCATTATAGAACGTCAGATAGAGAGGGCGTTCCGACAGTTGGACAAATTAGGACAATAAAGAGATGCGCAAATGGTAACTCTCCTCTTATTACCTCGCGCTCCCCAACTAGGTTCCCCCCAGCGGAACACAAAATTAAGCATGACAGTATGTCTGCAGCACGTGCCGCTTGGCTCCCCTTAAAGCAACTACTACTCCCAGGCTCCCTTGCGAGGCCAGGGCCCTCTTCCCAGGTGCGAGTGGGTCTTGCCGCAAGGCCTTTTGGGATCCGCAGTCTTGCAGTGTCTTCCGGGAATTGTAGTTCCTTTCCCACAATCTGCTGGGCGAGGCAGTGCCGGCGACCAGAGCTGCGCTGAGTGTTCAGGGGCCAAGATGGCGGCGCGCCGGGGACGGAGAGACGGAGTCGCGCCGTCACCAAGTGGGGGCCCCGGACCCGACCCCGGGGGTGGAGTGCGCGGCAGCAGTTGGGGGAGTCGAAGCCAAGCGCCGTATGGGACTGTGGGCGCTGTGAGTGGTGGGGAGCAGGTGAGAGGCTGGCTGGCGGCCCGCGGCTGGCAGCAAAGCAGCGTGTGCCGGGCGATGACACGTGGACGCCACAGGAAAGGGAGGAAGCGCTCGGGAGGCTATGCGGGTGGCTGCGGAAGACAGGTTGGGCTGAATGGACCTGGGCTGTTTGCTGGAGGGATGCAGGCAGAGGCGGGGTCCCCATGGCCATTCCTCCGGAATGCTGGAGGGGCATAGTCGGGTAATGGAAACGGCCCGTGGTGGGGGGTCAGGGATTCGGACTTGGAATCGTGGTCTAAGACCTTCCTCTAAGGATGCCGAGTGGGGGTGCCCCTAGCACCGCGCCGCAATGCCTTTTCGGAGCCACGTGGGATTGGGGGGGGAGCAATTTTCCAGGGAGAACTTGTCGGCTTCCCCTCCCCCTCTAGGCGGCCCTGGCACCCACGTGGGTTGGGCTTCTGGTGGGGGGGTGGCCCTCGGGTCCACGTGGGGGCGGGGAGGGGATGTCCACGTGGCTCCCGCTCCAGGCTGCCCGGCATCTCGTATCGGCGTTGGAGCCGCACTGCTGGGAACTGGGTGTGTCTCAGCCCGTCCCGCCATCTCCGGCGGGGCTGGGGGGGCCCCTGGCTGGGAAGGAAGGTAGGGGCTGCTAGAGTAAACTTTGCGCAGAGCCTTGGAGTTTTTTTTCTCGTGCATTGATCCACGGCGCCTCGACAGGGGATGGTGAAGGACTCTCCAGATGTGCGGGGAGTCAGTTCCCTGTGGATGTTAGAGTGTGTTGGGCAGTGTAGAAGGCTGAGGTTGAAGGGCTGTGAAGTAAGCTTGTGGCGGCTTCTGTCTGACCGGCTTGTGGTGGGTTGTGAGTCATGGACACTGGCGTTTTGGTTGCTTTCGGACCTGCTTCATTCCTGATACAAGGGGCATGGGGAGTGTCAACATATACATGGGATAAGCCTAAGTAAGGTAAAGAGAATCCTTTCTCCTTCCCCCACTTTTTCCTCCAGCGTCTCTTTTGAGGCGGCGGCTAAGGCCTGCTTCTTTTATTGACACACAAAAAATTGAGGTGGTCTGTATTTAAGCCTCTTTGGAATTTTGCTGGGGATGGGGAAAAGTTAGAGGCCATTTGAGAGCTATTCACCACTAGTTGAACATTTATTGGACAAGGGTGGTTTCTTTCTGTCAGATTCTATTGGCTTGGCCTTCAGTTCTCCATACTGAGAAAGTGTTATCACACTCCTCTGCAGAGGGCTTCTTAAAAGTTGCCAGTGGGCTGGACTCAGTCTGAAAAGTTATCTCTCTTAAGCAATTAAGCTGAGTCCTTGAAAGCTTTTGGGTTTTTTTGTTTTGGTTTTAGGTGGGAATTGGGCCGCAGGCTACCAGGTAATGTCAGTTCCAGCAGACCAGTTCGGACCCATGATTTTGGGGACATAGCTTGGGAGCTGCCCACCTTGTGGAGGAGAGGCAGGAAGGATCCACGATCCAGCTGTAATCCAAATTAGGTGGTTATTGGTGGTTGGAGATGGTCTCATGGAGAGATTATGTATATCTCTTGCCTTACGTCCTCCCCCCAAAAGACGGGCATGTGAAAGCTAGTCAACCAACTATTTATTGAGATACTGTATTCAGACACGAGGGATGCTGTGGTAAAACCACACATGGTCCGTGTTCTCCAGTATCGTCCAGTTTTATCGTGATAGGCAATAAATAAATAATAAGTGGCACGAAAGGAAAAGTGCAGCATATTTGGGATTATATAATCAGCAGTAGTAATCTATATTGTGAAGTCTGGGAAGGGATATTTTAAGTTGAGGTGAGGGAGGGAAGTTTTCATCAGAGGAAATAGTATGGAAAGGCCTTGAAGTGGGAGGCTTCAATATGGCTTATTGAAGAAACAGAAACCTGTATGGCTGATGCATAGAGAGAGAGGCACAGTAGTAAGAGGACATACTGGAGAAGAGCCTAGTAGGGAAGATCAGGACCCCTGTAAGACATATTAAGGAGTTTAAACCTAATGCTAAGAGCAGTAAACTGCTATTGGAAGGGTTTAGGAAGAGTCTCAAAGTGATCAGATGTGTATTCTTAATAACTTGTAGTTGTTTTTGAACCCTGTAGGGACAAGACTGGATGTGAGAAAGCCAGATGGGTTTCTCTGCTAGATGATCTTGGTATCTGGGAGCTGTGCTGTGTGAGGATTGAGGGATAGGTGCTGTCAGGTGAAGAGAGGGTTGTCTCTGACTAGGGCTCCAGTACCTGCCTGATGGAGGTGGTGAGTGGTTCCCAGAGCTGGGCATTGTCTTAAAGATTCTGGCCTGGTGGCTGGGTCAGGTAGGTGGCAGGGCAAGTTGAGATGCAGTCTCCTTGCTCACCCAGGAGGAGTGTTTGCTGAGCCAGGTGCTATTCAGCTGCTGGTTGTAATTATAGGATTGTGAAGGTCTGGGAGGAGTTAGTGCCTAAAACCTGCCACCTTTCACTTCCTCTCTGGACTTGGTCTCCTAAAGTGTATCTAGCCTTTCCTCTCTGGGCATTTGAACTCCTCAGCTTGGTTAGGGGGGTGGGTTTGGAAGGTATAGTCACACCTGTGTTTTTGTTTTTTGTTTTCTCTTGAAAGAGGTGCAGAGTTTCCCTTTGCTGAGTGGGGGAGGGAGGCTTGTATTTGTTTCTATTCAGTCTTTCCATCATCTGTTTCCTATAGTGGAGATACCCCTGGCTTTGGCCTCTGGCCTTGCCAGTCCCATTCCAGCTACTTCTGGCTCTGCCCACACCCACACTCTTGACAGGCCTGGGCGGGTGGCTCCCTGCCTGACAAGGCTGAAGATGTTGCTGGTTCCCAGGCAAGTAGTGGGGTGTGGCTTTTCCATGTACTGACTCAAGGAATCAAGCTTTCTCTTCTTCTGCTCTCACATGGTAGGAGTAGGGAGGAGACTTTTCCTTTGGGACTACCATTGAGAGGTTCAGTGGCACACTGTAGGGCCTTCAAAATAAAAGTGTGAATTAAGTGTGAATCACAGCTGTGTATAAGACATGGTGCTAGGCATCACGAATAATTAGGAAGTATAAGAACAGTTTAAACCCTTCCAAGATCAAAGAAGGATATAGGCTAATATTGTACAAAGGGTTATTTTGCCCCAAAGGAACTTAGAATTTAGTTTTAGTAATGATGCTAGGACTATCATGGGGTGGAGAGGGGACAAGATGTAATTGCCACTGGTACAGAAACCCGAATGAATTCAGGGGTGTGAGGAGAGATCAGCATGGATTGGGGAAGCCTGAGTTATCTTGAAGAAGGTAGGGTTTGAGCTAAGCAGAGAAGAGAGGCCTAGGCAGGATTTGGGAGAGGGAAGGTGGTTGGAGCTGAAATTGCCTGTTTGCTAACCACCACTCTTTTGGTGTACCTCTCAGACTGTTTGACTCTTCTGAAAAATCTTGTCCTTTCTGATGTTTTTACTCCCTGGTTTAGTGATCTTCAGTGGCTCTAACTGTTTCTGGATGGAGTCCAGACTTTTTTTTTTTTTTTTGCTCAGAAGATCTATGAACACTGCCATCCTGACTGGGGCTTTGTTTCGTGGGTTGTACTTCTCTCTGCCCAGCAAGTCCAGAGGTTTGGCTTTGTTGGGGCTCCTGCTGAGTCTGGGGCCATTGGTGGAAGCTTGGGCACCTGGTTTACAGAGCATATCATTCAGCTGCCCTAGGTGCCCCGTGCTCTGCAGACTTTACACCCTTCTGACTGTCCTGTTTGCCTCAGGTGCTGCTGCATGAGGAAGGGGACGATTCTGGTTTTGTCAGTCTGTCTCGGCTTGGCCCCTGTCTGAGGGACAAGGACCTGGAGATGGAGGAGCTGATACTACAGGATGAGACACTGCTGGGGACCATGCAGAGCTACATGGATGCCTCCCTCATCTCCCTCATTGAAGATTTTGGGAGCCTTGGGGAGGTGAGCTGGGACTGGGTTTGGAGGTCTTCAGGTGGGAGCTTTGCATTGGAGGGTATGGCCCGGTGGCTCTGCTTTCCCAGGATCTTGGCTCCTGGATACCCAAACTGAGTCCTTGAAGTGTGTTTCTCATTTCTCCAGGAGAATTGGGCTACAAGCTGCCAGATTATATCCCATGTGAACATGCCCTGGCAGGCTTGGACTGTAGTCCTGCATGGGCCCCCAACTTACATGTCCAGGGGGGTTCCCATCTGTGTTTTGAGTTCAGTTCCAGCCTAGCCGAGGGTTGTCTGCTGAGCCATCCCACATCTAGGGGTGGAAGGAGTATGTGAAACATAAGCCTAAGTATCAATTCTGACAGGCCTCTGTTGGCATTAGAGGGGTGGGAGATGAGATTAGAGCCCATGCCTCCTGGCACTCTAGCAAATTGAGCTGAACTGAGCCTGAGAGGCTGATTCTCTTGGCTTGCAGTCATTCTGAGTGGCCAGTAGACCATTAGGAATAATGGTAGGAACTTCCTTTTGTCTTTCTGGAGCAGAGCAGGTTATCTCTGGAGGACCAGAATGAAGTGTCACTGCTCACAGCTCTGACAGAGATCTTGGACAATGCAGATTCCGAGAACCTGTCTCCGTTTGACAGCATTCCTGACTCAGAACTGCTTGTGTCACCTCGGGAGGGCTCCTCTGTGAGTGTGGGACCAGGGGAAGAGGGTATGTGGTTGGTGCAAATGTTAGAACCATGACTGTGGGCCTACTTATATAGTTGTGAAGCACAAACTCATCTCACGTCTTTTTCTCCCTGTCAGCTGCACAAGCTGCTCACCCTCTCCCGGACACCTCCAGAACGTGACCTCATCACCCCAGTTGACCCACTGGGGCCCAGCACAGGCAGTAATAGAGTGAGTGGGGTAAGCCTGACCTAGGGAGCCTCGGAGACTCCCAGGAGGGAGAAGTATGTGGGGACAGGCCTGGAAAAATATATCCTTGGCGAAAACATCTGTAGCTTCTTTTCTCTTCCGCAGGTTGAGATGTCTCTCTCAGATCCCCCTTGGGACTTCTCCCCACCCTCCTTCTTAGAGACTTCCTTCCCTAAGCTTCCTAGCTGGAGACCCTCAAGATCAAGAGCCCGCTGGGGCCAATCCCCTCCTCCCCAGCAGCGTAGCGATGGGGAAGAAGAGGAGGAGGTGGCCAGCTTTAGTGGCCAGATGCTTGCTGGGGAGCTCGACAACTCCGTGAGCAGTATTCCAGACTTCCCTATGCACCTGGCCTGCCCGGAGGAGGAAGATAAAACAGCAGCAGCAGAGATGGCAGTGCAGGCAGCTGGCGACGAGAGCATCTCCTCCTTGAGTGAGCTGGTGCGGGCCATGCATCCATACTGCTTGCCCAACCTCACCCACCTGACATCACTCGAGGATGAGCTTCAGGAGCAGCCGGATGATTTGACACTGCCTGAGGATTGTGTGGTGCTAGAGATTGTGGGCCAGGCAGCCACAGCTGGCAATGACCTGGAGATCCCAGTTGTGGTACGGAAGATTCCTAGTGGACCCCAGCCTGTGCTTCTGGATGACTCACTAGAGGCCAGTCCAGCTTTGAAGCTACTCATGCCTACACTAGAGTCAGAGACAGAGGCTGCTGTGCCCAAGGAAAACCTCTGCCCTCAGAAAGAGGGGTTGTCAGAGGAAAAGCTGGAGTCAGTCTGCTTGTTAGAGCCCAAGGAGGTCATAGAACCAATGATGCCCAAGGAGTCTCAGAACCCACCAGCCAACACAATGCTGAGTTCCCAGAGAGCTCGAAAGGGCAGGAGGAAGAAGAGCAAAGAGCAGCCAGCAGCCTGTACAGAAGGCTATGCCAGGAGGCTGAGGTCATCTTCTCGTGGGCAATCTACTGTGGCCACAGAGATAACTTCACAGGCAGGAAATTTGCCTCAGGAGGAACTTAAAAGAGAGGTCGCACCTCCCCGTAGTAGAGGGAAGCCCCGGGCTTGGGCTCGGGCCTGGGCAGCTGCCTTGGAGAAACCTAGCTCTGGGAACTTGGAGAGTAGTGCTGGACAAGCTAGTGCTGCTAAAGAAGATCCTCTAGACCTTTATTCCAACCTGGTAGACAGCATCCACGCTAACCCTGTTCCAACTCCTCTCTCACTGGTTGATTCTGCTCCAGCTGACCCCATGCCACTTGACTCTGTTGAAACTGATCCCACTGCAGTTAACCCTGTTCAAGTTGACCCTGTACCTGTTGATCCTGCATTGGTTGACTTTGCTTCATCCAACTCAGAGCTGGTTGACCCTCTCCCAGCTGACCCAGTCCTGGCTGACTCAGCAGAAATTGACCCTACAGTGGTTGTTCCCATCTCAGATGACTTGCCACCAGGTGACCCTGTCCCAGCCGACTCAGCACCAGTTGACTCTGTTCCCAGTGACCTGGCTCCAGTTGATCCTGTGCTAGTTAAATCTAGGCCATCTGATCCCAGACGTGGTGCAGTGTCTTCAGTCCAGGGGAGTCCAGCTCCCCAGTTACTTCTGGAGTCAGAATCCTTGGACCCCCTAAAGGCCATCATCCCCGAAGTCCGGGAGGTTGTGGGTCCTTTGAAGGTAGAAAGTAGTACCAGTGCCACAACCCAGGAAGCCAGACCTCGGCCTCTTAGCCTATCAGAGTACCGGCGACGAAGGCAGCAGCGCCAAGCAGATGCAGAAGAGAGGAGTCCCCAGCCCCCAGCTGGGAAGTGGCCTAGTCTCCCAGAGACCCCCACAGGGCTGGCAGACATCCCTTGTCTTGTCATCCCACCAGCCCCAGCCAAGAAGACAACTCTGCAGAGAAGCCCTGAGGTTCCTCCTGAGGCTTGCTTTGTGCCTATGGGTCCCAGCCCTGCTTCTCCTAGTCCTGAGCCACCTGCAAGCAAACCTGTGGCCTCAACTCCCACTGAACAGGTGCCATCCCAAGAGATGCCACTACCAGCAAGACTTCCACCTCCTACTGTGCAGTCCATGCCCTCCACAATGCCCACTGCTTTGCCTTTTCCCCCAGGTGGGCTAGGCATGACTCCCATGATGCCCCTTCCTACAGGTGGGCAAGGGATCCCCAGTCTGCCCCCACCTCCCTTGCAGCCTCCCAGTCTTCCAATGTCTATGGGACCAGTGCCACCTGATCCCTATACTCATTATGCTCCTGTGCCACCCTGGCCTTGTTATCCCCCTGTGTCCCCTTCTGGCTACCCATGCCTCCCCCCGCCACCAACAGTGCCCCTAGTATCTGGTACTCCTGGCACCTATGCTGTGCCCCCCACTTGCAATGTGCCTTGGGTACCCCCTCCAGCCCCAGTCCCACCTTACAGCTCCAGCTGTGCCTATGGGCCCTTGGGATGGGGTCCAGGGCTGCAACACCCTCCATTCTGGCCTTCTATGCCACCACCTCCTTTGCCTCTGGCATCTGTTGGGAGAGCTGCTCCCCCACCCAAGGTGGAGCCCAGTGGCATCCCAGCTGGCCCTCCTGAAAGTGTACTTTCTGTGCCAATGGCTCCTCCTCTCAGTCTTGGGTCAACTGGCCAGGGAGCTCTGCAGATAGAGCCCACCAAGGTGGAGCCCACCAAGGTGGAAGTCAAGTCAGTGCCTGTGTCTCCTCATCTGAAACCTAAGGTGTCCTCCCCAATGCAAAGCCCCCAGATTAAGGCTCTACCGTGTTTGTCTGCTGAGAGTGTGGATGTTGAGGAGCCTGCATCAGAGAGGCTAAAGCCTGAGATCCAGGAGACAAGGCCCAGGGAGAAGCCCCCCTCTCCTGTTACCAAGGTTGTTCCTACACCCACACTAAAGCAGAGCACTGTAACTAAGGTGCCTGCTGTCCACCCAGCCCGTCTAAGGAAACTCTCCTTCCTGCCTACCCCACGGACTCAAGGCCCTGAGGACGTGGTGCAGGCTTTCATCAGTGAGATTGGTAAGTGCCACATGGTTTAGTTGATGTGAAAGGCATGGGGGTTGGATGGGGAGTGTCCTCCATAGAACACGATAAACCACTCTCATAGGGACTGGTCTTTGTCAGATTTGTTTGGAGGGTTCTTTGTTTTTTTGGAGGGTTCTTGAGAGACAGAGCTCTGGGTTTGTTTGATTTCTGCTTTGTGTTGCTGCCTTGGTTTGCTTAGTACAGTGGTTAGGGACAGCATCAAGGGAATTGATTTGGGAGATGACTTGGGAATTCCAGGACCTGGGCACTCAGTCGATAGGGGCTGGATTCCAATCCTGTGTTGTGTACTTCCACAGGAATTGAGGCATCGGACCTGTCCAGTCTGCTGGAGCAGTTTGAGAAATCTGAAGGTGAGGGCACCTAGGTAGCTATCCTATAACCCCTTTTTATTGATGCTTTATTTGGGCCCAGCCCTGTAGTTGCTTAGGTGGAAGGAAGGGAATGGTGGAGGGGCGGTCTCAGTCCCAGAGAAGTAGTTTCAATCTGATTGCAAGGGGAAGACCAGGTTCATGGACAATACAGTCTAAGCCAGGGACAGGTGGCAGTAAGCATGGCAAGAATTATAAAGAGTAGTTGGATGTGGAGGTCCCGGTGGGTTGGGTTGGTTGGGGACATTTTTCTAGAAAACTGGCTCTTAAGCTGGGCTCTGAAATACAGGATGCGTGTGTAGTGAATAAAGGCAGAAGTATAAGGATTGTATGTTTGGAAGACAGTGGATAGCTGAGCTTACTCAGTACAAAGCAAGGATCTAGGTGCTCTGGAGGATACTATGTCCTGTTCGTAAGGAGCTTATGGTCTAATAGGGGAGGAAAATTACATAAATGTCCCCTGAGTTAGTAACAAGTTATCTACAATACAAGGAAAAATGTAATATGGTATAAGTGTAGAACCAGAATAGACCAAGACTGGGAAGTTAGGTCATATAGAACCTTGAACGCTAGTCTTAGAAGTTTGGACTCTATCTCAGATTCACTGGGAAGTTAACAGATATTTCTGAGCAGAAACATGATTAAAAATAGTACCTGGGTACCTACTAGAAGAGAATGGATCTCTCTGGGGAGAGTCCAGTGAAATATGTACACAAAGTGGATTTTTCTTCTTTGGGTCTCAGAGCCAGCCCTTCTGTGCCTCCTCAATCTGGAACATCTGGTTGGCCTTTTAACTAATTTGGTTTCTTTGCAGCCAAAAAGGAGTGCCCTCCCCCGGCTCCTGCTGACAGCTTGGCTGTAGGAAACTCAGGGTGAGTATGGAGACATATGAGCGAGTTACCCTACAGCTGTTGGTCAGCAGCCGGCCGGTGCTTCAGGACTGTCAACTGGATGCCTCTGTTACAGGGCTTTTAGTCAGCTTTAGAGTCTTTCCCTGTTTCCCCCTCCCCTCCTCAGCTCATCACTACTGGGCACTGTCTTGGGTGGTAGGTAGGAGGGTGTGTACCATCCTCTGGCTGATTCCAGTCTGGAATTCCAGATGTCCTGGAGTTGCCTTTTGTCTTCTGGCAAATTGTGCCTTTGGGGATTTCTTTCCTTCCTTTTATCAAGTGCTAAGCTTGCTCAACACTAGTGATGATAAAAGATCAAGTGGGGTAAGATGTTGGTGGCTAGGGCTCTCCTGACTCCTTGGACGAAGTACCCTGGACCTCCTTGTTCCTCAGTCTTCCAGCACTGAGAGGCCTTTTTTCATTTTTCATGTTCATAGTACCCTATCCTGTTCTGCCAAGCATATTCCCATCCATGTTGATTTTGGGTTGGTTTGAGCTAGGCAGGCAAGTCTCCTGGCTTAAAGGAGGTGGGGGGTATTTAAGGTCATAGCCAGCCTGCCTCCTAGAATTGGACAGAGCTGAGCTGAGACCCAAACTACATTCAGTCAGTAAGATCGCATTTGTGCTGGAGGAGAATGATAGGGGCAGTTTGTGTATCCTATTCTTCTCTGCACACACCCCTCTCCCGTTGCTTTATGAGGAAAACATATACAAGATGTTGAGGAGGCAATGAACCAGGCTTTCCCTTTTCCCCCGCCAGCAACGTTGACACTCCCCAGGAGAAGAGGCCCCTAGACCGGTTACAAGCCCCAGAACTGGCCAACGTGGCAGGTGGGTTCAGGGTGGGGAATTCTGCCTTTGATTAGTTTATGCAGCGAATGTTTGTAGAGTCTGCCCTGCACTGGGTGTGTGTAGTTGTTGGGAATACAGAGATCTGATCCTCATCCTTGAGATTCTCACAGTCCAGGGAGCAGATGTATAAACGAGCATGTTGAGTATCAGAGATCGTATGTTAAAGGAGCCTTTGTGGTTTATAGTGGGATCTGAAATGGGTCAGTCAGGGGAGGGTCATGTACAGTTGGTGTTATCCCTGAGGCAGAGGTTTGAGAAGATCACTAATACCAATTAGATTTAGGGGATGGGGCATTCTGGGGAGATGGAGCTGCTGGAGAACTGAAGAAATGAAACCAGCCTGGTATGTTTTGGGGAATTATGAGTTGTTTGATTTGACTGGAGTGTAGTGGCTGATGAGGGTGGTGGGCAGAACTAAAGCAAGAGATAAAGCTGAAGTGTTAAGTAGGAAGTCAGATGAAGGGAACTTTGAATGCCATGTTAAGCTGTTTGGACTTTATCTTTGCATTGAAGAAGCAATTGGTTATGGGGTGTTCCCTGTAGCAGGAATGTAGAAAACAGGTGGATGGGCATGAAGCCCCAGGCAGGAGATCATTGGAAGGTGATTACAGGAGTCCAGGCAGATGCAGCCCAGGCAGTGTAGGGGGAGGGCTGGGTCTAAGAATGGAGAGGTAGACCATATAGGAGCTGGTCACTAACTAGGTTTGGGCAGTGAGAGGCTGAGGGGTTCAGGAGGACGCTAGCTGTCTGGGTTTATATTGCTTGGTCCCCAAGATGGGGAACTTGGGGGAAGGAATAGTTGCAATAGTGGGAGAAGTTGGGCTGTTGACCTTTGGTGTACTTTGTGACATGAGGTAGGGGTCTCTGGAGCCCCTGGAAGTGTAGAATCGGATCTCATCCTGCTATCTCCATCCTCCCTCCCCTCACAGGGCTCACCCCACCAGCCACCCCTCCCCACCAATTATGGAAGCCCCTGGCTGCTGTTTCACTGCTGGCCAAAGCCAAATCTCCTAAGTCCACCGCCCAGGAGGGAACCCTGAAGCCTGAAGGAGTTACAGAGGCCAAACATCCAGCTGCAGCCTGCCTCCAAGAAGGGGTCCATGGCCCTAGTCCAGTCCATGTGGGCTCTGGGGACCATGACTATTGTGTCCGGAGCAGGACTCCCCCCAAAAAGACGCCTGCCTTAGTCATTCCAGAGGTGGGCTCCCGATGGAACGTCAAACGCCATCAGGACATCACCATCAAACCCGTCTTGTCCCTGGGCCTGGCCGCCCCCCTGCCCCCACGCACAGCTGCCTCCCAGGAGCCACTTGATCACAGGACTAGCAGTGAGCAGGCAGATGCCCCAGCAACTTGCCTTGCCCCATCCGCCTTGCTCTCCCCTGAGGCCTCACCTTGCCGGAATGACATGAACACTAGGACTCCCCCTGAGCCCTCAGCCAAGCAGCGGTCGGTGCGCTGTTACCGAAAAGCCTGCAGGTCGGCCAGCCCCCCAAGCCGGGGCTGGCAGGGCTGCCGTGGCCGCAGCAGCCGTTCTATCAGCTCTGGGTCCAACCGGACCAGCGAAGCATCTTCCTCCTCATCCTCATCGTCGTCTTCCTCATCCCGGTCCCGGTCCCGGTCCCTCTCCCCCCCACACAAGAGGTGGCGAAGGTGAGCTCTGATGGCCTGTTAGGTCCTCTTCATTTAGGAAGTCCATGGGCTCTCCTCTGGTTTATTTAGAAAGCTTTTGCATATTGAGCTTGATGCTTTCAGGCATTAAGGCTTCTACTTCTGTCCTTGGCTTTTGTCTTCTCCCCCTTTCCTGGATTATTGAAGGAGGCAAGCTGTGAGAATTTAGCTTCTATACCCTGTTTGAGTTTGGGGATCACCGAGGTCTGCTGCTTCCTTGACCCCTGCCTTGGGGAGACCATTAGGCTTGCGTCTCGCCCGTGTTTGATCCTTTACATACTTTATCAGTCCTCACTTCTGCTCTTTTCTTGTGGGAAATTGGAAGGTGGGATAAGTAGCTTGTTAATGGCAGCTCTTCTAATCATCTGTCCAGGAAAGAGTCTGGGCAGTTCCTTTGGTTGTCACTGTGGCCTCATACGTTTTCTGGCAATACCTTTTTCTCAGTTAAAGACCAAGATTTTCCTACTTAATCCATGAGTAATTTTTTGTTTTTAAACCAGAATAATCTCTTTTTTAAAAAAATTTTTTTAATGTTTATTCATTTTCTGAGAGCCAAGACAGAGCACGAGTTGGGGAGGGGCAGAGAGAGGGAGACACAGAATCCAAAACAGGTTCCAGGCTCTGAGCTGTCAGCACAGAGCCCAATGTGGCGCTCAGCCTCACTAACCGTGAGATCATGACCTGGCTGAAGTGGGACGCTTAACCGTCTGAGCCACCCAGGTGCCCCTGAGCCAGAATGACCTCTTAAGAAATGACCTCTACTCCATGTCTAGCAAGTCACCTCCTTTTTACATCCTGGTCACAGTACTGCTATGAGACATGTTAGGGGAGCAGGAACCCAGAGACCCAGGCCTGGCATCCCCAGCTAGACCTAGGGCCCAGCCCTTTATTCCCAAGTCTCCATTTATTTTTCTTTGACTTGTTAAACGTTTTTGTTGTTAATTGCATAGTTGAAAATAACTATGATCTATGTGAGAACACTCTAAAACATTCCAAAAACGCCTAAAATTCATGAGGGTTCAGTTTGGTCATCTGTGGAGTTCTTCTAGATCTTTTTTCCTCTGTTTTGCCTTTGGTCCTGAGCTTCCGGACAGGGAGGCAAGGTTGGGGCCAAGGTGAGGTAAGCAGAATATATCTGTACCACTCCCAGCATTCCTGCGTGCCTCTTTATTCTCTAGATCCAGTTGCAGTTCTTCTGGACGTTCCCGAAGATGCTCTTCCTCGTCCTCCTCCTCATCTTCCTCATCTTCCTCATCTTCCTCATCTTCGTCATCCAGTTCCCGAAGCCGGTCCCGCTCCCCATCCCCCCGCCGAAGAAGTGACAGGAGGCGGAGGTGAGTGTGTGATCAGGGAGTCTGTATCTGGGATGCAAATCCCAAATTTGAGCGTTCTGAGACTTGAGTTGTCTAATGTCTGGAGGGCTGATGGCACCTTCTTTTCATGTCAGGTACAGCTCTTATCGTTCACATGACCATTACCAAAGGCAGAGAGTGCTGCAGAAGGAGCGTGCAATAGTGAGTAGAGCAATAGGTCCTGGGAGGATGGGGCTTGCCCCTGAGCCATGAGCTTGGAGAGCCTTCTGCAGCAGTGGCCTTGGCTCATGGTGTGTCAATTTTCCTTGTCTCAACATAGGAGGAGAGAAGAGTGGTCTTCATTGGGAAGATACCTGGCCGCATGACTCGGTCAGAATTGAAACAGAGGTTCTCTGTTTTTGGAGAGATTGAGGAGTGCACTATCCACTTCCGTGTCCAAGGGTAAGGTTGGACCTATAGGTCAGAATGTCCTTTCCACCCCATTTGTCTACCTTGATGCTGCTTTGTCTTTCCCCCTTCCTTCCTTTGGTGTGTTAGGCAATGTAGGATGACACCTTCACTCCTAGTCAGAGGGTTGGCCATTTGGGGAAGAAGAACTACCCGAGTCTCTCTCTACCCTGGGAAGTATCTCTTCTCCTTGGCAAGTGCCTAAATAGCCATCCCAGCCTCTGCCTCACCTTCCTCACCAGTGACAACTACGGCTTCGTCACTTACCGCTATGCTGAAGAGGCATTTGCAGCCATCGAGAGTGGCCACAAGCTAAGGCAGGCAGATGAGCAGCCCTTTGATCTCTGCTTTGGGGGCCGCAGGCAGTTCTGCAAGAGAAGCTATTCTGATCTTGGTGAGTGGAGGAGACCCCGAGGCTTTGGTATACTTCATATTGTCCCCAGAAGGGTTTCCAGCCTTTTGAGAGTGGAGCTAGGTAGACTTGTCTCTATGTGACACACAAAGAACACAAAGGGGGTGGGATGAGAGGAGAAATGGGGGCTCTTTAGTCTTATTTACTTAAAACCAGGGTGATTGATGTTATTCCATCCATTATTGGGGTGGGAGGAGGCTGGCCATTTGAGGACCCTGTGATTGGGAAGTATTGTCAGAGACCTTGATGTCTGTCTCTATTTTTATAGACTCCAACCGGGAAGACTTTGACCCTGCTCCTGTAAAGAGCAAATTTGATTCTCTTGACTTTGACACATTGTTGAAACAGGCCCAGAAGAACCTCAGGAGGTAACCCTGGGCCCTTCTCCCCCTTCCCTCTTTCTTTGGAGGTGTCCAACCTCCTCCACCCTCCCCTCCCCCAATTTAGGGGAGAGAGCTGCTAGTGAGATGACTGTTTTATAAAGAAATGGAAAAAAGTGAAATAAAAAATGTGTTAAATCAGATTTTTGAAGGGTTATTTGTTTTTTTATAACAGGCATTGAAACAAGTTAACTCATTCCTATGTTAAGATGGGGCTGAGGGGTTCCCCTGTGTTTGGAAGTTCTAAGGCACTATGCAGACCAATAAACACGAACTACAAACAATTTCCAAGTGCTGTTGTGCTTCTTTCAATGGTGCTAGTGCCAGACATACTCACTTTTCCAGTCTGAATACAATCAGGGACGTGCTTACCTCCATTTAGTTCCTAGGACCCCTCTTTGGTTTGATGCAAAATCCTATTGGACTTGATACTTGTCTCCTCAGGTTGTGTTGTCTGTGAAATCAGTCTTCTAGGGCAGTGTTTCTCAAACTTTAAAAGGGATCTCTTCAGAATGTAGATTCTGACTTCTGGGGTGGAGCCTGAGATTCTGCATTTCAAACAAAGGGATGCTGATGCTGTAGTCTCAAGGAAGGGATTTCACCATCAAGAACCTGGAGGAAGTTTGCAGTTGTTCCAAATGAAGGATCTCTAAACAGAAACTTCTGTGTACATGTACCATTTTAGCTTGAGCACGCTTGGTACACAAGAGGTACTCAGAAGAACACATGCATGTGGACAGACCTCTGGGAAAGAGGGAGTTGTAGGAGTTATATCTGTTAGCAGAGTGCCTATTTTGAGAAAAGCAAAGGAGACATGGGTCCCCTGAGAAAGTGGGTCCTTACCCTTCAGAAGGTTTATTAATGGGAAGTAGTCAAAGGGTAGTGGATAAAGGGATTGATGTCTGCTAATGTGAACTGAAATGTGATAAAACTTGGAATTAACTTGGCAGGCCTGGGCATTGATTTTTGAATATCATGACAGACACTTGGGAGGGTTTTCTAGTTCTCCCACAGGGAGAGTTCAGGTGTGAACTGTGACTCGGAGGTAGGAGGATTATTTCCAGGATTATAGATTTGAAGAGATTGCTGCTGCTGTATTGCTCAGGGTTGGTGCAATGGCTTTACATTTCATGGAGCTGACCTAATGCTGAATGAATATGTAAGAGAGGAAGGGGTTGTCTCATGGGCAAATCATGAGGTAGGGGCATTTTTGGGGAATCGTCCCTCTATTACCATGGATAAAATGAAGGATCCTCTGTATTTGAGGTGGGAGTACAGGGGCTGGGGTGGTATCTAACGGCCTCTTCTGCTTAGTGGAGACAGGGAAGATGAAGGGTGGGAATTCTCTGGCCGTGCGAACGGTAGTGATTGGGAGAGCCTGTGACCCTAGTCTAGAGAGTCCAAGGACCGCTCAAGCCTCCCGGCTCACTCTGGAATGCGAATCCCAGCTGCGGCTCCGGAAACCGCAGCTCTGAAAAAAAGGGGCTCTAGCAGAGCGCGGGAAGGCTGGAGATTTCCCGCCACTACCGAGGGCGGGACACGTGACGTCAGGGCTCCGCCTTCACAAGGTGGCGGACGAAGGGCTCCGCCCTTACCAAGATGGCGACACTTGTGGCACCGGAAAGACCTTACAGATTTCGCCTCGATCCTGCCTCCAAAGTGGAGGCGGAACTGCCCTGTGGGGAGTGCCCGCCCCTTCCGCTGTGCCCCCGCGCCGCGCGATGACGTCACAACGGATCCGCCGTCGTTCCGCCGGGTTCCCGAGTTCCTGCGTTGCGCGCGTCAGCAACGGTAGTGACGCGTATTGCCCGGAGGATGGCGGACGCCGGCTTGCGCCGCGTGGTTCCCAGCGACCTGTATCCGCTCGTGCTCGGCTTTTTGCGCGATAACCAGCTGTCGGAGGTGGCCAATAAATTCGCCAAGGCAACAGGCGCTGTGAGTGCGGGCTTGGGGCAAAGGCTGGGGTGGGAGGACCACAGGACTTAGGGCCCTGACAGGTTCAGGTTTCCGGGTACGGAGGTCTCTGGGGTCTGCCAGTGCAGTATCTGCGGACCCTTTGTGCTGAGCTCCTGGCGGTGAGCCGAGAGCCTAGAGCCTAGAGTCTCCGCACCTGGTCTCCCACGAGATCTCAGTAGATAGCGCAGAGTCTTGCTTTTTTCTGGTGAGCGGTGCAACGACAGCAGCGTGGGATCCTCGTGGCCCAGGTCACGTGGCTGGCGGAGTGCGGCGAGGAGGGAGCGTGGTGTCCTGCCGGAGGCATTGGGGGCTCTTGGTTTCTCCTTTGGGTTTTACGCTGGTTGATGCAAAGCGTGACTTGACCATAACTCTCAGAATTTACCCGGGACTCAATGATAAAATTGCTTTTATATATAAATGAAGGATGGGATTTTTCGTTAGTAAAGAACAAAATAAGATGGCATCAAAGGCATCAAAGCCCTAGCAAGCAGTGGTCTTGGATCTTCGACTTGTGGAATCAGGCACATTTAGATTTGGGACCAGGCTCTGTCACTTTTTAGGATGTATAACCTGAGCAGCTTGCCCAATCTCTCTGATTCTGTTTCTATTCCTATGGGGAATGTCATCATCCACTTTATAGGATTTTTGTGAATTTTAGTAACATAAATATGAAGTGACAGTCTAGGTGCCTGATGCTCAGGAAGCATCAATGAGCGAAAGCTGTTATGATAGTTATATTAATTAAAGATGTTTTAAACACATGTAAAGAGAAGGTGGCTAGGGAGGTGAGAGGTTTGGAATCTCCCTTTCAAGAAGAGCAAACATGAGAGTAGAGTGTAGTAGTCTTTGATAGTGTTTTTAGCCTTTGACTAAGAAGATAGGTTTCTTTGTGGCAGAATCAGGCTGCACAAGAACAGAACCAAATCAGCTTTAGAAATGACTTCTTTAAGCTGGGACAGCCTGCCATGTGATCTCCTACAACTGCTTTCATATTGGAACTTTTAAAAAATTTATTTTATTTTATTTTTTTAGTGTTTATTTTTGGGAGAGTGTGAGAGCGTGGGGGAGGGGCAGAAAGAGAGGAAGACAAAGAATCTGAAGCAGGCTCCAGGCTTTGAGCTGTCAGCACAGAGCCCGATGCAGGGCTTGGACTCACAGACTGTGAGATCATGACCTGAGCTGAAGTCTGATGCTTAACCGACTGAGCCACCCAGGCACCCCTCATATTGGAACAGTTTTTGAATTGACTGTTAGGGAGGCTGCAGAAAGTGTTTCCACAAGGGGCTGGGTGGAATTGGGCCTTTGAGAATCAGGATTCTTTTATGTGACAAAAACTAATCCTTGTTGGATGGCTTACTAAGTGCTACATGGTGTTTCCAGATACTAAGTCCTTTATGTGTGCTATCTCTAATTCTCTAAACCACTTAATAAGATGTATAGTATTATCTTCATGTTATAGTGAAGAAAACAGTCTCAGAAAGATTAAATAATCTGCTCAGAGTCACACAGTAGTAACAGATAGAGGTGAGTTTCATACCTGTACTCATCTGATTCTGAGCCTATACTCTTATTGATACTGTAATGTCCTGCCATTATGTTTTTTTGTTGCATCAACTAATAATCTATATCACTGTAATTAATAGCTGAATGGAATTTTGTATTGAGTATATAGCTTAGCTTTTTAACCAGTTTTGGAAGCTGGGTTCCAGTGATTTGGTATTATAAACCACATTGCAGCAAACACTCTCGTATTAATGTTTGTGTTCTTGTTTCATGGGTAAGGATACATTTCTAGGCAATGCATTGCTAAAATAAAGGGAATGCACATTTTCTTAAAAACTGTGATAAATAGGACTGAACTGGGAATAGATGGTGCCAAAAACTATATACAGGAGTAACCCAAACTTTTGATGTCAAAAATTGGGGGAGTACATAAACAGGCTATTGTTCTCTTAATTTAAGCAAGTCGGAGAAGTCTTCCAAAGGTGTAACATTTACAGCAAATGTAGCAGATATAAAACTGGCTACTTTTAATGAGAGAATAAAATAAGATCTAATTTCCCCTAGAACAACCAGGATAAAATTTTCTTATTGACCTTTCTTTTTTCTTCTCTAGACCCAACAGGACGCCAACGCCTCTTCCCTCTTGGACATCTACAGCTTCTGGCTCAAGTAAGTCTTCCCTGTACCACTGTGGCTATTTTTCCCCCCAAGGGGTCGGGCTGTGTTCCTTGGTGTGAGAAGGTCCTGAGCCCTCAAAGGTTAGCCTCATCTACTTCAGCAGGTCCACCAAGGCCCCAAAGCGGAAGTTACAGGTAAACGGACCAGTGACTAAGAAGGCTAAGAAGAAGACTTCATCCAGTGACAGCAGTGAGGACAGCAGTGAGGAGGAAGAAACCCAAGGGCCTCCAGCTAAGAAAGCTGGTAAGGGTGGGCAGGTAGTTGGGGTTAGTGGTTCCCAGAAAGGGATTTGTAGCCTGCCAGTACCCATGGCTGATTTTCACTGGGGTCTGTGCTTTTGTTCAGTTGTACCTGCCAAGCGGGCCAGTCTGCCTCAGCATGGTGGAAAGGCTTCGGCTGAAACAACAGAGAGCAGCAGCAGTGAAGAATCCAGTGATGAGGAGGAGGAGGACAAGAAGAAAAAGCCTGTTCAGGTTTGCAACTTGGGGGAGGAAAGAGGTTGCTTAAGGAATTAGAAAAAACCTGAAATCCTGGCTTATAGCTTGGAACCAAGGGATGGCAGTGGTATATAACAAATGACCATGGAGAAGAAAATCTGAGGACTTTGAGAGAGATGATAGAAATATGAAGTTTGGAAAGGATATGCGAGGTTGAAATTGTACTCTTAATCTAGAGGAACCCGTTTTGTTTTCCCAGGTGATATTAGGTTTCTCTGGGATACTAAGACTCCCAAGAGTAAGAGTCTGTTTTGTAGGTAGGTGTTGGGAGCTCTAAGTAGGGAATGGCAGGGACAGGGCTGATATTTTTGTTTCTTATGAAGAGTTTGGTGCTCTTTTCAGATGCTTGCTTGCTTTCTGTCTTTCTTTTTTTTCTGTTTCTGTCTTTCTCTAAGTAAACTCTGTACCACACATGGTGCTCGAACCCATGATCCTGAGATCAAGAGTTGCATGCTCTACCAACTAAACCAGCCAGCCACTCCCAGATGCTTTCTTGTTTAACTTCCCCTTGCTTTTATTGTTCTGTTAGTTAGCCCCTAAAAAATAGTCTAGGATGGTTTCTACCTTAGGATGTACTTTGGGTACAAGAAGTTTGCTGATTCTCCCCCTTATTGTGTGTTTTCTCACAGAAGGGAGTAAAGCCACAACCCAAGGCAGTCAAAGCTCCTCCTGAGAAGGCCAAGAGCTCTGATTCTGATTCAGACTCAAGCTCAGAAGATGAGGCACCAAAGAACCAGAAGCCAAAGACAATACCTGTGGCAGCTAAGGCTCAAGCTAAAGCCTCAGCCAAATCAGGTACTATTTCTGTTCCCAAAAGCCCAGTCTGGGGTTGCTGTGGGGACTGGTATTAAAATTGCTTATTCAGGGGCACCCGAGTGGCTCAGTTGGTTAAGTGTCCGACTTCAGCTCAGGTCATGACCTCATGGTTCATGAGTTCGAGCCCCACATTGGGCTCACTGCTGTCAGCATGAGCCTCAGATCTTCTGTTCCTCCTCTCTTCTTCCCCTTCCCCGCTTGCGCTCCCTGTCATTCTCAAAAATAAATAAGCATAGAAAAAAAAATTTAAAAAAAAATAAGCATGTTTTCAAAATTGTTCATTCAGCACAGGAGTGAAATGGTAGTGGTTGTTGAACTAGAGGTATTGATTAGTGTCTTTTTTTTTTTTTTAAATAAATGTTTATTTCAAGTATGAAAAGTAATGTTTAAACATTATCCAAAAATTATGTTCAGCTTAACAAGTACAAAACAAGACTTCTGACAAAGTTTACAATTAGGTATAAAATTAGTGTCTTTTTTTTAAGAAGCTTTTTATTAATAAGTGAAGATTACGTAATTAGGAGTTCGGTATTAGAGATAGCTTACAGTAAGGAAAACTTTTTAAGAATGGTATCCATTTGCCATTCTTGTCGATTTCATAGACGATTTATATTCTCATAGATCCCATTCTGTAGTGACCATTTCTATCTCTATACTTTGTCCTTTTCACTACCATTATTTCTCCTGTGCATTCACTCCATAGGGCATGTGAGAGTTTAAACTTCTATAGTTCTCTCATGGTGACAGGTTATGATTTATAGGAGCTTCTCTGAATGGAAGTTGGAATGAAAGATCTCATAGAGCATATTTGAATTATTTACATTATATCATTATCTTATAGATAGTTTTATTCTTGAAATTAGTCAGGAAAGTCATCCTTTGATAGTTAGCCACAGCAGTCCCCCTCATGCCTGCTCTAAAGGCAAGAGGACTGGTAGACTCCTAAGTTCTGAGCTACAGGTTTCTATGGTCCCTTACAGGCTTGATACTTCTTTTTTTTTAATGGTTTTATTTATTTTTGAGATAGCATGAGGAGGGAAGGGGCAGAGAGAGAGGGAGACACAGAATCCGAAGCAGGTTCCAGGCTCTGAGCTGTCAGCACAGAGCCTGACGTGGGGCTCGAACTCACGGACTGTGAGATCATGACCTGAGCTGAAGTCTGACACCCAACCGACTGAGCCACCCAGGCGCCCCCAGGCTTGATACTTCTTAACGCTTTTTTTTTCCTTCTTAGGTACACCATCTCGGGTGGCACCTAAAATAGCCAATGGCAAAGCAGCCAGCAGTAAGAGCAGCAGCAGCAGCAGCAGTAGTGATGACTCAGAGGAGGAGGAGGCAGCAGCCATACCTAAGAAGGTTTGGGCCGTAACTTCTACCAGAGGACTGGGCACGGGGGTGGGGGTTTCTCCATTTCCTGGCAGGATTGGTTGGACCAGCATTTTCCTGTGGTAACTGACTTTGTCTGTATAATGCAGACTGTACCTAAAAAGCAAGTTGTGGTCAAGGCTCCAGTGAAAGCAGCAGCCACCCCTACCCAAAAGAGTTCCAGTAGCGAGGACTCCTCAAGTGAAGAGGAGGAGGAGCAGAAAAAACCCATTAAGAAAAAACCAGGTAACTGGACATGAGGATTCAAGCTGCATGACTGTGACCAGATCCAACTGCAGGAGGATCTCTGCAGTCACCACATGGACCTCTCCTTAGAACCGCTTGACATGACAGCTCGCTTCTCCCAGAGAAATCTGCATTGCTTTTTACAACCCAGATGCAGAAACGATATGCCATCATCTCTGCTATATTCTTTTGGTTAGAAATGACTCACTAATTTTAGCCCACACTCAAAGGAAGAGGAATTAAGCTTCATTTCTAGAAGGGAGCAGAATCAAAGAATTATTATATGTACATTAAAACCATGACACTGTCTTTTTTAAACAGGTCCCTATAGTTCAGTCCCCCCACCTTCTGCTGCCCTATCCAAGAAGTCCCTGGGAACCCAGGCTCCCAAGAAAGCTGCAGAGAAGAAAGAGCCTGTAGAGAGCAGTGAGGACAGCAGTGATGAGTCTGGTGAGTCCCTACCTGTGGAGACTGGGTCTGGGAAGCTACATGAGGAATATGGAAGACAAAAATACCTCTGTCTCTTTTGCTTTTCGCTGAAGCAGGACAAACAGGGCTGTGTGGGTCTTTGCATCCTTCTTTTTATTGCTTTTGATTGGGTCGGGACTCCGGTCCCAGCCTAATGCCATAGGTTCTCTCCAGATTCGAGTTCTGAAGAAGAAAAGAAACCCCCAGCTAAGACAGTCATCTCTAAAACAACCATTAAACCAGCTCCAGCAAAGAAGGCATCAGAGAGTTCTTCAGACAGCTCAGGTGAAGCATATGGAGGCCATCAGGGCAGTGGGGACTCCAGGGGCTCCCTTCCATTTGACTTGTTTATTCTGTCTTCTCTGTCTAGACTCTGACAGTTCTGAGAATGAAGCTCCTGCCAAGTCAACTGGTACCACCAAGAATCTCCCAAGTAAGCCAGCTGCCACTCCCAAGCAACCTGCAGCTAAATCAGCCACAGCTCCCAAGCAAGGTGCAGGCAATGTCCAGAAGCCTCTGACCAGAAAGGCTGATAGCAGCTCCAGTGAGGAGGAGAGCAGTTCTAGTGAAGAGGAGAAGACAAAGAAGACTGTGGCCACCCCCAAGTCAAAGGCAATGGCCAAAGCAGCTCCATCTCCGGCTGCCAAACAGTCCTCTCAGGGTGGTAGGGACAGCAGCTCTGATTCAGACAGCTCTAGCAGTGAGGAAGAGAAGGAAGAGAAGATATCAAAATCCCCAGTTAAAAAGAAGCCACAGAAGACAGCGGGAGTGGTAGTCTTTTCCAAGCCAGCCGCCACAAAGAAAGCAAAGGCTGAGAGTAGCAGCTCTTCCTCTGATGATTCCAGTGAGGAGGAGGAGGAGAAGCCTAAGGGCAAAGGCAATATAAGACCACAAGCGCTGAAGACCAATGGGACCTCTGCACTGACTACCCAGAATGGAAAAGCAGACAAGGACAGCAATGAGGAAGAAGAAAAGAAAAAGACAACCGCAGTTTCTAAGCCAGGTCCATATCCAAAGAATTGGGTGGGATATACTTTTGGGGGATGGGACAGGGAGGGGAGGCCTACGATTAGGCTTCCAGTTGTATGCATTCAGTGTGTGGGAACTTGGGAGGAGGAATAGGAAACTGGTCTCCTGAGTCTGGCTGTTTTGTAGGTTCAGGAAAGAAGCGGAAGCAGAATGAAGCTGCCAAGGAGGCGGAGACTCCTCAAGCCAAGAAGATAAAGCCCCAGACCCCCAACACGTTTCCAAAAAGGAAGAAAGTAAGTTATCTTATTTCTTTCTCAGGAGTCCGCTTTTAAAGAGTAGAAAGAAAAATCTGGGATCATCTTGACAACTCTCTGCCTGGCCTGCCCTAAATGCTCCTATGTGTAGCTGAGGAGGGCTTTTCTGTTACATGACAGAACATGTTTAGTTTCTTACTTCATTCTTCTCCAGGGAGAAAAAAGGGCATCATCACCATTCCGAAGGATCAGGGAGGAGGAAATCGAGGTAGATGCTCGAGTGGCAGACAACTCCTTTGATGCCAAGGTGAGGGGCGTGCAGGTGTTGGCTATTCTTGAGGGGAATGGGTGGAAGAGAGGACAGCATTTTGGTTTAGGTTGGTGGGAAGCTCTCTGGGTTCAGGTTGCCTTGAGCAAAGAGAAGAAAGTAACAGGGCCTTGTTATTGTCCTTCTGTGTATTAACCACTTCTCTCTGCTTACCAGCGGGGTGCAGCTGGAGACTGGGGGGAGCGAGCCAATCAGGTTCTGAAGTTCACCAAAGGCAAATCGTTTCGGCATGAAAAAACCAAGAAGAAGCGTGGCAGCTACCGGGGAGGCTCCATCTCTGTCCAGGTCAATTCCATTAAGTTTGACAGCGAATGACCTGGGGCCATTTGTGGCGAAGTAGGGTGATGATTGGAGACCACTTGCTTTCCCCAGTGGACCTGGGAACCATCAGCTCTCTTAAGGAAGGGTCTTGGTGAGGACAGTTTAGAATAGGTCCGAAGACTTTGCATTGTCACAACTTCTCTGGTCCTTTTCTGTGTCCGTAGTTTTGTACAGATTTGTTTTTGAGTGTTGAGTAGTAAGGAGAACATAAGAGGAGTGTTTTTTTTTTTTTTTTAAGAAAAAAAAAATTTTTTTTTGTTGTCATTCCCTTTTCCCTGTTCTGTGGAAGTCCTCATACTGAGAAATTTGTATATTTTATATTAAATCATTTCCTATAGATTTTTGTTGTGATTTTCAGAGGTGGGTTCCCACAGATAAAATCTTAGCTATTGCCTAAAACATAGTGAGGGTCACATGTACGAGTTTTTATAATTGAAGAATTCTGCCTGTGTGAGTACACGGGTCCACATTTCATCCGTCCTACCCCTCAGTGCTCTGGGAAGAGGCAGTTAAGAATGATTAATGTGTATATGTTTGGTAAGCATGCAGTGTGTAGTTCATCCCCATTCATGGGGTCTAGGACTGAGGTTTTCAGCGAGCATGGACTTAACTACTTTTTGGGGTAAAATTCACTTTTGTTGGCAGACACAGTTCTGTTGTGTGAATGCTGTGGGGTTAGTCTGAATATTTTGTTTTCTGTAATTTTAACATTACCTAATGTTTGCAATACGTGTTTAGTTTTCAATTTGAAAACATAAAACTTTTCTATTGTTCAAAGGCTTTTTTTGATGACCCTTAATAGTACTAAGTTGAGGAGTGCGTCTTGGTTTTTACATTTTACAGAACAAAATGACATTAATTTAATCTGAAAAGTACACATCACTTGGTATTTCTGTCTTGGTAACAGTGGTGACACAAAATTGATTTCATTAACTCCTACATGGTTGGAAATCTGATCGAAACAAAAGAATAAAAGCTATAATTAAAATTCTCAGTCTTCAGTAGGAATTAGGTTACATTAGTCAGGTGAATTTATAGGTAACCTGTGTATGTGCTAATGGAACTAGGATGAACCTTCATAAAGCATATTAGGTGGTAAGACTTAACGTGGGGTGGGGTTAGTTGGTACGCATCCTAACAAGATTATGGTGTCTTGTAGTTGGAACATGGGAGCAATCGATGTGCCCCTTTCAGAACCTTAACTGTCAGTAACAGTGGAGAGAATGATAAAAACCAGTGAGCAGAAAGAAGACTCCCGAGGCCAAGCTAGCTTATCGTAAAGCTGTTGGAGATGACCGTGCTTATTAGCCAGAGCAGGATGGGGAGGAAAGAGACAACAGCAAACGAATCTGAGCTGTTCCTTTGGTGGGAAAGTGTGCTCTAGCTTTGTGGATGAGGGAGGTTTTAAGGTTTAGGTTTTAAGTTTAGCCTCCCCTTGTTTGGATTCCACACTTGCCAAGTAACTTGATAATTACTTGGTTTTCCCTGTAACTGCCTCTAGGAAGAACATACACTGTTCATGCTGACATAGGTACATCAGTCTGCATGGTAAAAGTTACACATCTTACTACAAAATAATAAACTGGCTGGTTTATAATGTGTCTTGGGAGTTTTTTATTGAGTTCAGAGCCCTCCCACCTACTCAAACCAGAATTTGGGGGCCAGTTAGAGGGCTGGAATGAAGACTTGTGACTTCATTGTAGAACCTTCTTGTTAGTGACTTTTATTGTTCACTTTTGTCCATACCTTGTGTCATGGTGCCTTTTCCAGGCAAAATAGCCCAGGCTATGCATAGTCTAATAGGGGGTTGGCAAAATGGCCTATGGGTGAGTTCAGCCCATGGCCTTTTTTGGTAATGTTTAGGTGCTAAGAATGATTTTTACATTTTATAAGTGCTTGAAAGAATATGAGGCTGACTCTATATGGCCCACAAAACCTCTGATATTTACTATTTGGTCCTCTGGACAAAGTTTGCTAACTCCTGGTCTAAATCTGTGATTTCATAACAGTGGCTGAAAATTGGAATCATCTGGGGACTTTTAACAGTGATACTCAAGGGCTTATCCCAGACTAGCTGAGTGAGATCCTGGTGCTTTCTGGTGGGGCCTGGGTGTTAGAATATTCTTTAAAACTCATAGGTGATGCTAATGAGAGGCTGAGATTGAAAACCACTACTCTAAGCTGTTTAAAAGAATTGGTATTTTTTCATTCCTCTCATGCATCCATTTTCAAATATGCTTGTTATATCTAATAGCATAAAGTGAAGTTTAAATTTCCCTCTTAGCCCTAGTTCTTGGGACTTGATTCTGTGTCTTCTCCATAGTTTTCTCTGAATGTACTGTTACGTGCATCCACTCATTTTTTCCCTTACACAAATGGGGTAGCTTGCTATATGCAGTGTTTCATAACTTTGGAGTTCATTTCATAACAGCTCATTTTTAATGATTGCATGGTACGCCATTGTATGGAAATAGAATGCTATTCAAACCGGTAACTTACTGGTAGATGTTTAGATTTTTTCAGTATTTTGCTATTACAGATAGACCTGCAGTAGTTTTTGTTTGTTTGAGGGAGAGAGAAGCTGGGCTCAACTGAAGTAGGGCTCTTGTTTACCCAAAGCAGGCTGTGTTCACCTGAAGTGAGGGTTCATGCTCACCCAATGCGGGACTTGAACTCATGAACCATGAGGAGATCATGATCTCAGCCAATGTCAGATGCTTAACCATCTGAGCCACCAGGTGCCTTTTTTTTTTTTTTTTTTTTAAGTAAACTCTGCCCACAAAGTGGGACTTGAATTCATGACCCCAAGATCAACAGCCACATACATGCTCAATGGACTGAGCCAGCCAGAGACCCTACACAGTGGATATTACAAGAGTTTATTTTATTCTATTAAAAATAAATTTTTTTTAATGTTTATTTTATTTTTAAGAGAAAGAGCCTGAGCAGAGTGAGGGCAGAGAGAGAGGGAGACACAACCCAAAGCATACTCCAGGCTCTTCAGCTGTCAGCACAGAGCCCAATGTGGGGCTTGAACCCACGAGCTATGAGATAATGACCTGAGCCAAATTTGGACATTTAACCGACTGACCCACCCAGGCGCCCCTATTTTATTCTGTTTTAGAGAGTGTGCACAAGCCGGGGAGAGGGTGGGAGAGAGAATCTTAAGCAAGCTCCACGCTAATTGTGTTACAGGGTTGTAATACAGGGTTGCAGGGCTTGATCCCACAACCCTGGGATCATGACCTGAGTTGAAAGCAAGAGTCAAAGGCTCAATTGACTGAGCCACCCAGGCACCCCTACAAGAGTTTATTCTTAAATGTATAACAGGATCTAAGACAACTCTTCATTCTAACTATAGATAGCAACAGATGCTATGACAGGAAAGACAGAAATGGAATTAAGGATCACCATTGCCTCAGGCACAAGGAAGAGCTTACTTCTTGCCACATTTCTTAATTCCACCTATGGCCAGGAGGCCTTTCCCCACAGCTTGCACTTTTAGCTCAAGTTTTCTTCTCTTTGTGTTTTTGCTTCCAAACCTTATCTTCCTCCCATCTCCTGCACCTTCTTCTGCTTCAGGGATTTCTTGCCACATTTGTGGCCAGCCATGGCACCTGCTGCTCTACACGAATAACGTGTGTGTGTGTGTGTGTGTGTGTGTGTGTATACACACAAACATATTTTATACATATATAAAATATACACATATATATACACATATATACATACACACACACATATTTTAAGCTTTTATTTACTATGAGAGAGCATGTGCAAACACAGGAGGGGCAGAAGAGAGAATCCCAAGCAGGCTGCTCACTCCAGAGCTGAGCTGGGTGCAGGGCTCATGCCACAAACTGCGAGACCGTGACAAGCTGAAATCAAGAGCCAGACGCTTAACCAACTGAGCCATTTGGGCGCCCCTTAATTGTTTTTTTTAATTGAAGTATAGTTAACATACAATATTTCAGGTGTACAATATAGAGATTCGATGTTTATATGCATTATATTTGTATACATTATGAAATGATCACAACTCTAGTTACCATTTGTCACCATACATTTATTATAGTATTATTGGCTATATTCCTTATGCTATACTTCACATTCTTGTAACTGGAAGCTTGTACCACTTAATCCCCTTCCTATTTCACACATCTCCCCACTCCTCTTCATTCTGGCAGCCACCAGTGTTCCCTGTATTTTTGAGTCTTCCTGTTTTGTGGCTTGTTTTTTAGATTCTACATGTGAGTGAAATCATACAGTGTTTGTTGTTGCAAATAGCAAGATCATATTCTTTTCTTACAACTGAGTGTATATACACATATTGTGTATATACACACACGCTACATCTTTATCCATTAGTCAGTGAACACTTAGGTTGTTTCCTATCTTGGCTATTGTAACTTTTGCAGTAGACATGGGGTGCATATATCCTTTTGAATTAGTGTTCTTGTTTTCTTTTCATAAATACCAGAAGTGGAATTGCTGGATCATAATGGAATTTCTATATTAGACTTTATTTTTTAGGATTTTTTTTTTTTTTAAGTTTATTTTATTTTGAGAGAGACAGAGCAAGTGGAGAAGGGATAGAGAGGGAGACAGAGAATCCCAAGCAGGCTCTGTGCTGCTAGCACAGAACCCAATGCAGGGCTTGAACCCATGAGACCTGTGAGATCATGACCTGAGCCGAAACCAAGAGTCAGACACTTAACTGACTGAGCCACCCAGGCGCCCCAGATTTATGAAAAAAAAAATTTTTTTTTTGAAGTTTATCTATTTGCCTTGAGAGAGAGAGAGAGCATGCACAAGTGGGGTAAGAGCAGAGAGAGGGGAGAAAGTTCCAAGCAGGCTCCGTGCTGTTGGCTCAGAGCTTGATGCAGGGCTCAAACTCACAAACCGTGAGATTGTGACCTGAGCCAAGATCAAGAGTTGGGTATTTAACTGACTGAGACACTCAGGTGCCACTTAAAA
>NW_024412404.1:41119460-41146285 GCF_014898765.1 Herpailurus yagouaroundi
CCTTCCCCTCCCCCATGGGTTCCTGTTAAGTTTCTCAGGATCCACATAAGAGTGAAACCATATGGTATCTGTCTTTCTCTGTATGGCTTATTTCACTTAGCATCACACTCTCCAGTTCCATCCACGTTGCTACAAAAGGCCATATTTCATTTTTTCTCATTGCCACGTAGTATTCCATAGTGTATATAAACCACAATTTCTTTATCCATTCATCAGTTGATGGACATTTAGGCTCTTTCCATAATTTGGCTATTGTTGAGAGTGCTGCTATGAACATTGGGGTACAAGTGCCCCTGTGCATCAGTACTCCTGTGTCCCTTGGATAAATTCCTAGCAGTGCTATTGCTGGGTCATAGGGTAGGTCTATTTTTAATTTTCTGAGGAACCTCCACACTGCTTTCCAGAGCGGCTGCACCAATTTGCATTCCCACCAACAGTGCAAGAGGGTTCCCGTTTCTCCACATCCTCTCCAGCATCTATAGTCTCCTGATTTGTTCATTTTGGCCACTCTGACTGGCGTGAGGTGATACCTGAGTGTGGTTTTGATTTGTATTTCCCTGATAAGGAGCGACGCTGAACATCTTTTCATGTGCCTGTTGGCCATCCGGATGTCTTCTTTAGAGAAGTGTCTATTCATGTTTTCTGCCCATTTCTTCACTGGGTTATTTGCTTTTCGGGTGTGGAGTTTGGTGAGCTCTTTATAGATTTTGGAGACTAGCCCTTTGTCCGATATGTCATTTGCAAATATCTTTTCCCATTCCGTTGGTTGCCTTTTAGTTTTGTTGGTTGTTTCCTTTGCTGTGCAGAAGCTTTTTATCTTCATAAGGTCCCAGTAATTCACTTTTGCTTTTAATTCCCTTGCCTTTGGGGATGTGTCGAGTAAGAGATTGCTATGGCTGAGGTCAGAGAGGTCTTTTCCTGCTTTCTTCTCTAGGGTTTTGATGGTTTCCTGTCTCACATTCAGGTCCTTTATCCATTTTGAGTTTATTTTTGTGAATGGTGTGAGAAAGTGGTCTAGTTTCAACCTTCTGCATGTTGCCGTCCAGTTCTCCCAGCACCATTTGTTAAAGAGACTGTCTTTTTTCCATTGGATGTTCTTTCCTGCTTTGTCAAAGATTAGTTGGCCATACGTTTGTGGGTCTAGTTCTGGGGTTTCTATTCTATTCCATTGGTCTATGTGTCTGTTTTTGTGCCAGCCGCATGCTCTTCTGACAGCCAGCCAGGTGCCCCTGGAATTTCTGTTTTGAATATTTTGAGGAACCTCCATGCTGTTTTCCATAGTGGCTACACCAATTAATTACCTTCCCATCAACAGTACATGAGGGTGCCCTCTTCTCCATACCCTCACCAACAGTTTTTTTTTTTTTTTTTTTTAATGTTTATTTATTTTTGAGAGAGAGTAATAGAACACGGGAAGGGGAGAGAGAGGGAGACAGAATTTCAAGCAGGCTCCATACTGCTCCAACATGGGGCTGGAACCCACAAACCATGAAATCATGATCTGAGCCTAAATCAAGAGTCATACTTAACTGACTGAGCCACCCAGGCGCCTCAACAGTTGTTATTTTTGATACTAGCCATTTGAACAAGTGTGGAGTGATCCCTCATGGTGGTTTTGATTTGCATTTCTCTGATGAATGATGTTGAGCATCTTCACGTGTCTGTTGGCCCTTTGTATTTCTTTTTTGAAAGAATATCTGTTCAGGTCCTCTGCCCATTTGTTTGATTTTTTTGGTGTTGAGCTGTAGGAGTTCTTCATATGTTTTAGATATTAACGCCTTATTGAGCTTATCATTTGCAAATATCTTCTCCCATTCAGTAGGTTGCCTTTTTGTTTTGTTGATGGTTTTCTTTGCTGTGCAAAAGCTTTTTAGGTCTTCTTTCTTTTTCTTTCTTTCTTTCTTTCTTTCTTTCTTTCTTTCTTTCTTTCTTTCTTTCTTTCTCCCTCCCTCCCTCCCTTCCTTCCTTCCTTCCTTCCTTCCTCCCTCTCTCTTTCTCCTTCTCTCACTCCTCTCTTTCTTTCCCTCTTTCTTTCTTTTCTTTCTTTCTCCCTTCCTTCCCTCCCTCCCCTTTCTTTCTTTCTTTCCTTCCTTCCTTCCTTCCTTACTTCCTTTTGTTGCCCTTGCCTGAGGAGACCAAGCCCCCATAAAAATATTGTTAAGACCAGGGGTGCCTGGGTGGCTCCATCGGTTAAGTGTCCAACTTCGGATCAGGTCATGATCTCACGGTTTGTGAGTTCAAGCCCTGCGTTGGGCTCTGTGCTCACAGCTCAGAGCCTGGAGCCTGCTTCAGATTCTGTCTGTCTGTCTGTCTGTCTCTCTCTCTGCCCCTCCCCCACTTGTGCTCTGTCTCTCAAAAATAAATAAATAAATGTAAAAAATTTTTAAAAATCTATATTGTTAAGACCAAAGTCCAAGAATTTATTGCCTGTGTTTTCTTTCAGGAGTTATATAGTCTCAGGTTTTACGTTTAGTTTTGTGGGGTTTTTTTTTTTTAATGTTTTTCATGTTTTTTTTTTTTGAGAGAGAGAGAGAGCGCAAGCAGGGGAGGGGCAGAGAGAGAGGGAGACACAGAATCTGAAGCAGGCTCCAGGCTCTGAGCTGGCAGCACAGAGCCCAATGTGGGGCTCAAACCCACGAACCATGAGATTATGACCTGAACCAAAGTCAGATGCTTAACCGACTGACCACCCATGTGCCCCTACATTTAGGTTTTTAATCCACTAAGAGTTTATTTTTGTATATAGCATAAGAAAGTGGCCCAGTTTCATTCTTTTGCATGTAGCTGTTCAGTTTTCCCAGCACCATTTATTGAAGAGACTGTCTCTTCCTCATTTTCTATTCTCATCTCCTTTGTTATAGGCTAATTGGCCATAGAAATGTGGGTTTGTTTCTGGGATCTCTGTTCTCTTCCATTGATCTATGTATTTGTTTTCGTGCCAGTGCTGTACTATTTTGATTATTGTAGCTTTGGAATCTGGGAGTGTGTTACTTCCAAACTTTGTTTTTCTTTTTCAAGATTGCTTTGGCTGCTTAGGGTCTTTTGTGGTTTCATACAAATTTTAGGATTGTTCTTTAAAAAAATTTTTTTTTTCTAACGTTTATTCATTTTTGAGAGACAGAGAAAGAGCATGAGCAGGGGAGGGGCAGAGAGAGGGAAGACAAAGAATCTGAAGTAGGCTCCAGGCTCTGAGCTGTCAGCACAGAACCTGACATGGGACTTGAACTCATGAACCATGAGAGCATGACCTGAATCATGACGAAGTCAGATGCTTAACCGACTGAGCCACCCAAGCGCCCCAGGATTATTTATTATTTGTTCTGTTTCTGTGAAAAATATTGGGGTGTGTGTGTGTTTCGTTTTTGAGAGGGTGGGTGCGAGTGAGTGAGGGGCCAGAGAGAGAGGGATAGAGAGAGAATCCCAAGCAGGCTCCACACTGTCAGCTCGGAGCTCGAATGTCAGGCTTGAACTCATGAACCATGAGAGCATGACCTGAGCTGAGGTAGGACGCTTAACTGACTGATCCACCCAACTGCCGATGTGTTTTTTTAAAAGACTTTTTAAGAAATAATCTCTACAACCTGTTGTTGGTGTTTTGGGATTGCTTTGGAATCTGTAGATTGCTTTGTGTAGTGTGGACATTTTAAGTATTCTTCCAGTCCATGAGATGGTATATCTTTCCATTTATTTGTGTCATCTTCAGTTTCTTTCATCAATGTCTTACAGTTTTCAGAGTACATATCTTTCACCTCCTCAATTAAATTTATTCCTGGGTAGTTTATTCTTTTTGGTAGTAAATGGGATTGTTTTCTAATTCTCTGTCTGGGTGTTGGTTATTAGTGTATAGACATACAACAGATTTCTGTGTATTAATTTTGTATTCTACAACTTACTGAATTCAGTTATTAGTTCCAATAGTTTCTTGGATAGCTTCAGGATTTTCTATATATATAATATCATATCATCTGCAAATAGTGACAGTTTTACTTTTTCTTAATGATAGTTGCCTTTTATATCGTTTTCTTTTCTGATTGCCGTAGCTTGGACTTCCAGTACTATGTTGAATAAAAGTGGCAAGACTGGACATTACTATCTAGTTCCTGATCTTAGAGAAAAAACTTTCAGCCTTTCATCGTTGAGTATGATGTTAGCTGTTGATTTGTCGTATATGACCTTTATTATTTTAGGTATATTCCCACTTTACCCACTTTGGGGAGAATTTTTATCATAAATTGATGTTGAATTTTTTCAAATGATTTTTGTGAATCTATGGAGATGATCATATGATTTTTATTCTTCATTTCTTTAATTTGTATCATGTTCATTGCTTTGCAGATATTGAATGATTTTTGCAATCCTGGAATAATCCCAATTGATCATGGTATATGATCCTTTTAATGTATTCCTGAATTCAGTTTGCTGATATGTTGTTGAAGATTTTTACATCTATGTTCATCAGGGGTATTAGCCTGTAATTTCCTTTTTTTGGTAGTGTTTGTCTGGTTTTGATATCAGGGTAATGCTAGCCTCCAGTCTTAACCTTCTTTAAGTGTTTATTCATTCTTGAGAGAGAGGGAGGGAGAGAGAATGCACAAGTGGGGAAAGGGCAGAGGGAGAGGGAGACACAGAATCTGAAGCAGGCTCCAGGCTCTGAGCTATCAGCACAGAGCCCGACATGGGGCTCGAACTCATAAGCTGTGAGACTGTGACCTGAGCTGAAGTTGGATGCACATTGGCTGAGCCACCCAGGTGCCCCCACTCTTAACCATTTTTAAGTGAATAGTTAGTAGTGTTCAGTATATTGATATTGTTGTGCAACAGATGTCTAGAACTTACTCATCTTGCAAAACTGAAATTATAGCCATTAAACACTTAATTTCTTGCAACCTTTGGTAACCATCTTTCTACCTTCTATGATTTTGACTACTTTAGATAATTCATAGGGGTGGGATCATACAGTATTTTTTTTCTTTTTTTAAAAAAATTTTTAAAAGTATTTACCTTTGAGAGAGAGAGAAACAGATCATGAGCAGGGGACGGGCAGAGAGAGACAAAAACACAGAATCTAAAGCAGGTTCCAGGCTCTAAGCTGTCAGCACAGAGCCTGACCTGGGGCTCGAACTCACGAACCATGAGATCATGACCTGAGCTGAAGTTAGATATTCAACCGACTGAGCCACCCAGGTGCCTCAGTATTTTTCTTTTTGTGACTGGCTTATTTCACTTAGTATAATGTGCTCAAGGTTTATTTATCCATGTTGTAGCATATGACAGGATTTTTTTCAAAGCTGCATGATATTTCATTATATGTATATGCCACATCTTATTTATTTGTTCCATTACTTACTTTGCATTCGTCTTACACATTTAGTCATTTGTATTTTTTTTCTATGAAGTGTGACCAACCCTATTTCCTGTTTTAATTGGATTATTTATCTTTTTTTAATGATTTGTAAGTGCCCTTGATATATTAAAGATAGTGGCCCTTAATCACAGATTAAACATTTTTTTCAAGTATTTTCATCTTAAAATATAATATAATATAATATAATATATATCCATTAATTTTTCTTCTTAAAATAGATGAATAATTTATAAGTATATTGGTTTTTTTTAAGTTTTTGTTGATTTAAGTATTTTCTATACTAGCATGGGGCTTGAACTCATGACCCTGAGATCAGGAGTTGCATGCTCTTCTGACTGAGCCAGCCATGTGCCCCAGCTTATTGTTTACTGTTTAAATTTGTGGTTTATTTATTTTGCGTTTTGTAAATACAACCCTTCCTAGCCTTGTTTGCTCTTTTAACTTAGTAGACCTCCTTTCCCCTTAGGGCCGTGCAAATCTCAACCTGATGTGTGTGTGTATGTGTGTATAGCTAACGTGTTACACGAATGAGGCAGTTTAGCAAATTGTCTAACACAGCATTTACAAGAAAGACTGCTTAACCTCTCTGAGTCTACTTTCTCATATTTAATTTTTTTTTTTTTTAAGTTTATTTTTGACAGAGACAGAGTGCGAGCATGAGCTGGGGAGGGGCAGAGAGAGAGGGAGCACAGAATCCGAAGCAGGCTGCAGGCTCTAAGCTGTCAGCACAGAGCCCGACGTGGGGCTTGAACCCACAAACTGTGAGATCGTGACCTGGGCCGAAGTCGGACGCTCAACTGACTGAGCCACCCAGGCGCCCCTACTTTCTCATATTTAAAATGAGAGTATTTTCTCATCTCATCTATAACATCTGATGACCCTAGAGGACTGTTGTAAGGACTGAGGATTTAACTAAAGCACCCTAGCACAGTCCCTGGCACATTGTAAGGACTCTGTGACTGCCACTTGCACAATAAAAGGGTATTTGGGGAATGATATTCTTTGGTGTCTTTGTGATGTGCAACATACCATTTGAACAAAGTCTTGGATCATTTCTTAGGTTATTGGTTATATCCAGGCAATGTTTTTTTGTTGTTCTTTGATGTTTGTCTGTTTAGTATCTTCATTCATGATGCCAAATATTGATATGCAGAATTGGTCCTATTTCTTAGAAACCTTAGTTTTGTGAGGGATCTAGAATTCCCACCCAATGCTAATGTGTTCTGTCGCTGTTGCTGAAATCCATAAATTCAGTGAATCACACACGTGATGGTTTACACCCCTCTACAGTGTACTTACTTCATGTAGCCAAAAGGTAGGAGACTTTCCAACAACTTGTAGGTTTGTGCTTTACAGGTTATACCCTTACTGCAACCCAACCTTGTTAGATCAAGGTTTTTCAGCTTCAGCACCTTTACCATTTTGGACCAGATAATTCTTTGTTGTGAAAGAATATCCTGTGCTTTGTAGTATGTGTAGCAACATCCCTGGCTTCTACCCACTAAATGTCAGTAGCATCTCCCACTTTGGACAACCAAAAATGGTCCTGATATTGCCAGATGTCCCCTGGGAAACAAAATTTCCCCTAGTTGAGAACCACTAGGAAACAGCTGAGTATCAGGTGATTTGCTTAGGGTTGATAAAACTGCAACTTGTGGCACATTAAGAATCCAGATCTCTGTGTTTCTGAATATCTACCTGTATTCAGCATTGTTTGAGTATCTATGTTTTACTAGCCATAGAATACTTTTAGAGCTCAGTGTCTAATGGGGGAGGTTGGATATAGGAACAGTTCTGCACACCATGCTGAGTCCTGTCACCAAGGGCCAGAGTAGCACCCCAAAGGGGACAAGCAAGGAAAGATTTTGCTGGCGTTGGCCCAGGATTCTGAGGAGAGTAGCAGTTTACCAGATGCAAGGAAGGCACATGCCATGTAAGAAAGAAGAAATTTTTTTTATGGTTTATTCTTGAAAGAGAAAGAGTGTGAGCAGGGGAGAGGGAGAGAGAGAGAGAGAGCCCCAAGCAGACTCTGCACTGTCCGCATGGAGCCCGATGTGGGGCTTGATCCCACGAACCTCAAGATCATGACCTGAGGTGAAATCAAGAGTTGGACGCTTAGCTGACTGAGCCACCCAGGCGTCCTAAGAAGAAATTTTTCTAGTGGGAGAAGAGGGACTTTAGGATGGAGCAAGTGTAGGGTATGTGGGAGGTAGGGGGTAGATAATGCTAAGTGTGATGGAGGGTTCAACAGCAATGGTTTTTTGTACCCAGATCAGGAGTTGGTACTTTATTTGGTCCACCCGTGTATGTTAGGGAATGGGTACAGTTCAGTGCAATGCTCCTGGCGCTAGCACAACTGCCAGGAAAGCCAAGTTCCGACAGATCCCTGAGCTGTCATCCCCTGCTCCCTGCAGAGTCTGCTTAAACTGTCTGCAGCTACTAAAGAGGCCAGTAGATGGGGCTCTTGCCTACTGTTGGCTGCTGGACTAGATTAGCTGAAGCTTGGTATCCTTATTCCAGTTATATTCAACAGACTCAGGACCTGCTGTCAACCTTTGGATACAGAAATTAATGAGACAGGCCCTCATTTGAAGACCTTTGGTTCTGGAGAGTGGGGAGGGGAGGCTCTCTGGTCTCTAGTCTGTTCTGGTTATCTATGAGAGATTACCTGTTAACCTTAAAGCTAGCAGCAGGCAACATGGCTTATAAAGGAACCCTGATGTTCACTGTGAAGCCCTCAGCCTTCCCCTCAGGTTTTCAAAAGGGATGCTAGCTACAGGTCCCCACTGCTTATGGAAACTGCAGACCTATGTCCTTCCTAGGCCTGAGAACTCAGATGCCCTGGCACTCTTCCTCTGTCTCCCCTGTCTCTCCTTCTCTCCTAGCATAATCCTCTTATGGAGCTCAGAATTGAGGAGAACAAATGTCAGGCTTTCACCTTGTGAGTGGGTTGAAAGGTGGGTAGAGTACAGAATATTTCAATAAATTAACCTTGCAGACATAGAAATTCATCCATTCAGCAATTATGAGTGCTTACTACGTGCCAAGCACATAATATATTATTCTGTGTGAGAGATGATGAGGACACGATCACGAATGAACAAAAAAACAAGACACAGTCTCAGTGACCAAAGGTTACCCAGGCTCATGAGGGGCAAAGATATTAATCATCACAAGTAAATGTATAAATATAAACCTAATGAAGGCAGTGTGCAAAGAGCTATGAGACCATGCAACGGACAGCTGACCCATGCGGTGGTGGGACTTCCTCACAGGTAGGGTGACCGTGTAATTTATCATTTAAACTGGGATGCTTTTGAGAGTAAAAGGGAGAACAATTAGATTGACATAAGGAGATATAAACTGTATCAACACAGTAATAGAAATCTTTACTGAGGAAGTGATGTTTCAGTCAAGGTTTGATGGTGAGAGTTAATTAGGTGAAGGTGGAAGTGTAGCATGAGTAAGGCTGGATATTTTTTCCAGTTAAAGGGAATAGCATATGTAAAGGCCTTTTGGTGAGAGGGAGCATGATGGAGACCCCAATCTGAAAGGTCTATGCGGAATGAGGAGGAGAGCAGTGGATGATGAGACTAGAGAAGTACATGGGGATCAGAGCATGCAGAGCCTTTATAAGGCATACTTAAGGTTTTGGTCTGTATTCTGAAGACAATAGGAAGCTATTGAAGAGTATGTGTCTTAGCTTGGCTGCTGTAACAAAATACCATAGACTGGGTTGCTTAAGCAACAAACTTATCTCTCACAGTTCTCTGGGCTGGGAAGGCCAAAATCAAGATGTATTTGATTCCTCGTGAGAGCTCTCTCCCTGGCTTGCAGATGGCTTTTTGCTGTGTCCTCTCATGGTGGGGAGGGAGAGAACAAGCTCTCTGGTCTTCTTATAAGAACACTAATCCCATCATGGAGGCTCCACTCTCAACGACCTCCTCTAAAGGCCCTGCCTCCTCATACTTCCCAAAGGCCCTGCCTCCTCATTACTATCGGACTTCAACATATGAATTTTAGGGGGACATATTCAGTTATGGAGCAGTTGTATATATGTATGTGTTAAATTTTTTTTTTTTTTTACTAGGGAGGGGAGCCTGGGTGGCTCAGTTGGTTAAGCGTTCGACTTCAGCTCAGGTCGCGATCTCACCGTTCATGAGTTCAAGCCCCACAGCTCTCTGCTGTCAGTGTGGAGCCCACTGCAGATCCTCTCTCTCTTCCTCTCTCTGCTTCTCTCCCACTCCCATGCGCACACTCTCTCTTTCTCAAAAATAAGTAAATATTACAGAAAATAAAAGTAAAAAAAAATAAAAACTTTTTATTAGGGAAAATTTCAAATACCAAAGTGGAGAGAATAGTATAATAAACCTCCATCTTCCCATTCAGCTCTTATCAATCCATGGTCTGTCTTTTTGAATCTCTAATACCCAAACCCATACCTTTCCTTGCCACTTCCCATTAGATTGTTTTGAAGTTAAAAAAAAAAAGACCTTAATTGCATCCATTAATAATTTACATATGTATCTCAAAGCTTAAAGCCTTAAAGAAAGCAAACAAAAAAAGCATTTCTGTTACTCGATCTAAAAGAATTATCAGTATAGTAATCAGTTGATATTAAATATCATGTCTGTATCACTGAATGTTGTTATAGGCTGGTGACATGATCAGATTTGCATGCTGCAAAGCTTTATCTGCCTGCTGTGAGAATAGACTGAAGGGGTCTGGAGTGGATATTTTGAGATCAGTTAGGCTACTACAGTAGGCCAGGTGAGAGATCATTTTGGTCACCTGAATTGAAGTGGTAGAAAGAATATGGATAGAGGTAGGTGGATTTGAGAATGATTTAAAAAATAAATTAAAAAAAAAGAAAAAAAATTAAAACTTGGTTGGTGGGGTGGGGGTAGGGGAGCAGTGAGGAAGAGCAAGGTATTAAGAGTGACTCTTTAGACATTTTTTTCCCAAGAACTGGATGAATGGTGGCTATTCTATTCATTGGGATAGGAAAAAATGGAAAAGTTTATTTGGGGATATGTTAATTTGAAGTGGTTTTTTTTTTTTGACACATCTAAGCGAAAACGTTGAGAAGTCAGTGAAAATTTATGCTACTAGAGCTTGGTGGAGGGGTCAGGGCTGAGGATACAAAATTGAAGCTCATCAATGAATAGTTTTGAGACAGCAATGTGGTAAGAAGGGCATTGGAGCAGGACCGTGGAGTCCTAGATTCTAGCTCCTCCCTGTCTTGGACTCACAGGTAACTTTGGGCAACTCACTACCTCTCTAGAGCTCTCGATATATCCTTATCTAGGGACACACACACACACTACCTCTCCCAGACTGTCCCATAATCCAACAAATAAAGGGTTAACGCCTGACACAGAGGTATATATTGATATATATCAATCTCTAAAGAATATATAGTCTTTTTTACACACTTAAAACTTTTATGTAAATGTACCATACTCTATTCTCCTGTGACTTGCTTATTTCACTGATGTGTATATAATAGTCCCCTGGATACTTACATTTCTTTATTAATTCACTTGTTTATTCACTTATTGACAGGCATTCAGGCTGCCTGTCAATCCAATGCAGTGCTGCTCTGAACAGTCTTATAAATGTCTACTGGTGTACATGTGTGAGAGTTCTCTTGAGTTTAAAACCAGAAGGGAAAGTGCTGGTCGTAAAGTGCATCTTCAATCTTCTAGATAATGCCAGTTTTCCAAAGATATTTACTAATTTACACTACTGCCAGCAGCTCAGGAGTGTTCTTGTTCCACATTCTCCCCTCTAGGTAAGTTATTAAATCAAGCCCCAGCCCCAGCTTCTGGATAGAATGTTATCTTATTGTAATTTTAATTTGGATTTTCCTGACCACTAATGAAGTTGAACACCTTTTCAAATTCACCTGAGTGTTTGGATTTCCTCTTCTGAAGGTGTCTGCTTAAGTCTTTTGCCCATTTTTAAAAATTGCATTGTCTGTCTCTTTCTGATTTATAGAGGTTCTTTATGTATTTTGGATACAATTCCTTTGTTGTTTTTATACTGCGTAACTATCCTGTCCAGTTCTGTGTCTTGCTGTACTTTCTTTATTGTATTTTTTGTCTAACAGCTTACTTTTTTTTCTTACTCGTCAAAATCTTCCATTTGCCCCTCCATATACACTTTCCACCTTTCTCCACTGGCTCTCTGCCTGGGGAGGTTGACCTTTAGGAACGACATCATTGGGCTCTGTGCCCTTTGGCTTCTGTTTCAGTTTGGTCCAATGGAGTGTTCCAGCAGAATATCATAAGAAGGTGGAAAATGAGAATAGGTATTTATTTCTCCTACCCCCAACTTCCTTTGTCCTAAATGAAAAATCACTGCTTTCCTTTAGGCAGTCTCTTCTGCATACTTTTTCCTCAGGGAACATGAATCTGCTCCTTACGCTCACTGCTTTTGCCCAAGTGTGGTAACATCCTGCTGCCTGTAGCTCCCAGTCAAAGCACTGTCTTAAATTCTCCTATACCCACACTACTTTAAGTAATCTTTTTAAATATAAAGGACCTTTTCTGAGACCATTTTGTTTTTTATTTTATTTTATTTTATTTTATTTTATTTTATTTTATTTTATTTTATTTTATTTTATTTTATTTTTTATTTTATTTTTAAGTGTTTATTTATTTTGAGGTGGGGGGAGAGCAGAGAACTAGGGGAGAGAGAATCCCAAGCAGGCTCCACGATGCCAGTACAGAGCCCAACACATGGCTTTGTCTCATGAATTGTGAGATCATCACCCCAGTCAAAATCAAGAGTTGGTCACTCAACCAACTGAGCCACCCAGGTGCCCCTCAGACCATTTTAATATGAGTGTGTCATCAGTTCTTGTTGGACTTCTAACTGATATATTTATTAATATTTTCTTTTAAAATTAGTGCTTTTTGCTTATTCAAGAAAATTTCTTTATTCTGAGGTAATAAAGATATTCTATATTATCTTCTAAGAGCTTTATTATTTGTTTTCCTTGTTTAGGTGTATAGTTTACCTGATTTTGATTTTTCAGTCCTTCTATATTTATAGAGATTGTGTTATGGCCCAGCATATGGTCTGTCTTGGTGACTGTCGCATGTGCATTTGAAAAGAATGTGTATTTTGCTGTTGTTAGTGGAATGTTCTATAAATGTCAACTAGGGAAAGTTGGTTGATAGGATTGTTTAAGTCTTCTACATCTTTGCTGATTTACTGTCTACTTGTTAAATTAGCAAGAGAGGCATATTGAAATAACTATTGAGGGGCACCTGGGTGGCTCAGTCAGTTAATCATCTGACTCTTGCACAAGTCATGATCTCGCAGTTCATGATTTGAGCCCCACATCGGGATCTCTGCTGTTAGCACAGAGCCTGCTTCAGATCCTCTGTCCTCTCTCTGCCTTTCCCCTGCTTGTACTCTGTCTCTCTCAAAATAAATAAACTTAAAAAAAAATAACTGTGATGATGGGTTTGTCTATTTTTTTTTTTCTTTCTGTTCCCTTAGCTTTTTCTTCATGTATTTTGAAGCTCACTTCTTGGGTACCTACACATTTAAGATGGTTTGTGAAATAGGCCTCATTATCTTTGATAATATTGCTTGTTCTGAAGTCTGCTTTTTCTGATATCAGTATAGCCATTCTAACTTTTTTCTTACTAGCATTTGAATAGTATTACCTCTTTCCATCCTTTTACTTTTCACTTCTGTCTTTATATTTAAAGTAGATTTCTCAAAAGCAGCATAGCCTTGTTTTTTAAAATCTATGGGGGGGCGCCTGGGTGGCGCAGTCGGTTAAGCGTCCGACTTCAGCCAGGTCACGATCTCGCGGTCCGTGAGTTCGAGCCCCGCGTCAGGCTCTGGGCTGATGGCTCAGAGCCTGGAGCCTGCTTCCGATTCTGTGACTCCCTCTCTCTCTGCCCCTCCCCCCTTCATGCTCTGTCTCTCTCTGTCCCAAAAATAAATAAACGTTGAAAAAAAATTAAAAAAAAAAAATCTATGGGGCGCCTGGGTGGCGCAGTCGGTTAAGCATCCGACTTCATCCAGGTCACAATCTCGCGGTCCGTGAGTTCGAGCCCCGCATCAGGCTCTGGGCTGATCGCTCAGGGCCTGGAGCCTGTTTCCAATTCTGTGTCTCCCTCTCTCTCTGCCCCTCCCCCGTTCATGCTCTGTCTCTCTCTGTCCCCCAAAATAAATAAAAGACGTTGATAAAATCTAGTCTGATAATATCTGCCTTTTAACTGAAGTGTTTAGACCATTTATATTTAATGGAATTATTAGGTTAAAATCTATTATTTGACTGTATTTTCTGTTTTCTGCATCTGTTTTTCTTCTTTTTGTTATTCCATTTTATCTTCCACTATTGGCTTATTTGTTATAGCTCTGCATTGTACTTTTATGTTTGTTCTAGCAATATAGTATGCATCTTTAACTGATCACTGTCTACCTTTAAACAGTATAACACTTTATGTGTAACATAAAAGCCTTCCATTTTTCACACTCCATTCTTTGTTATTGTTGTCATACATTTTACTTCAACACATTATAAAACCAAAAATACATTCTTATCACTTTGCTTTAAATAGTTATCTTTTGGGGCGCCTGGGTGGCTCAGTCGGTTAAACGTCCGACTTCAGCTCAGGTCATGATCTCATGGTCCGTGAGTTCGAGCCCCGCGTCGGGCTCTGTGCTGACAGCTCAGAGCCTGGAGCCCGTTTCAGATTTTGTGTCTCCCTCTCTCTCTGACCCTCCTCTGTTCATGCTCTGTCTCTCTCTGTCTCAAAAATAAATAAATGTTAAAAAAAAATTAAAAAAAAATAGTTATCTTTTCCCCACAGTTTTATTAAGGTATAATTGACATAAAATGAACTGCACATATTTAAAAAAAATTTTTAATGCTTATTTGTTTTTGAGAGACAGAGACAGAGCACAAGTGGGGGAGGGCAGAGAAGGAGAGGGAGACAAAAGAGTCAGAAGCAAGCTCCAGGCTCCTGGCTGTCAGCATAGAGCCTGATGTGGAGCTCAAACTCATGAACCATGAGATCATGACCTGAGCCGAAGTTGGATGCCCAACTGACTGAACCACCCAGGCACCTTGAACTGCATGTATTTTAGGTGTAAATTTTATGAGGTTTGACAAATGTTTACACCTGTGAAACCATTACCACAATTAAGATAATGAATATTTTCTTTTTCTTGTAATTCCTCATAATTTATGCAGTGATGTGCTGTAGCTGGATCATATCAGATTGTTAAGTTTTCGTTTATCATGGTAATATACTTAGGAGTGAGATTGCTGGGTCATATCATAACTCTCTGTTTAACATACTGAGGAACTGCCAGACTGTTTTTCAAAGTGGCTGCACCATCTTACAGAACTACCAGTGAAGTACGAAGGACCACCTCACTTTTTTTCACCCAAAAAAGAGAAAAAAAAGGATTACCCCCCCAAACACCCCTCAAAACCACCTCAGATGGAGCTAAGGTTTAGATATAAAACATGAAATACTTTTCATAATATTAGAATGGCAAAAAACCTTTCTAAGCAAACCCATAAGCCATGAGAAGGAAAAAGAATTTACTACAGAAAAATGTAGCACATCTTTCTAGGGGGAAAAACTCAAAAGAGAGAAGAAGACATATGAGAAGAATATGTGCAAAATATGACAAAGAGCAATTTCCCTATTACACAAAGACATCTTAAAAAGAAAATAACCCTATAAAAAATTGGGTGAAAGACATGAATAGATTGCAGAAAATGAGATTAAAGTAGCCAATATAGAAAGAAGGTCAACTACACTAATGCTTAAATAATATAAATTGACACATATGACAGAGGTCATGTTTAATATTTGGCAAAGACATAGAAGATTAATGAAATCCAGTAAGGGAGTGAGGAAATAGGCATTTTTACGTATCGTTGGTAAATGTACAAATTGGTGCACTTTTTTTTTTTTAAATATTTAGTTTTGAGAGAGAGAGACAGCGCAAGCAGGGGAAGGGCAGAGAGAGAGGGAGACACAGAGTCTGAAGCAGGCTCCAAGCTCTGAGCTGTCAGCATAGAGCCTGATGTGAGGCTCAAACCCACAAACCGTGAGATTATGACCTGAGCCAAAGTCGGACACTTAACTGACTGAGCCACCCAGGCGCCCCCAAATTGGTGCACTTCTCAAGGAGGACAATTTGGCAATATTTTTTGAAATTTTAAATGTTATGCCCTTTGAATAATTCTATTTTTAGGGAGAGGTATTCTAGAGAATTACACAAGTGGAAAATTATACATTTACAAGAGTCAACACTGACAGAGGGGACACTAAGTACTTACTTAGCATACCAACAGAGTAAGAGTAGAAAAATAAAAACAAATATTTCTTGAAATAATTTGATATTTGGTATTCCATTTTTATTTTTATTTTTATTTTTTTCAACGTTTATTTATTTTTGGGACAGAGAGAGACAGAGCATGAACAGGGGAAGGGCAGAGAGAGAGGGAGACACAGAATCGGAAACAGGCTCCAGGCTCCGAGCCATCAGCCCAGAGCCTGATGCGGGGCTCGAACTCACGGACCGCGAGATCGTGACCTGGCTGAAGTCGGACGCCCCTGGCGCCCCTGGTATTCCATTTTTAAAAGATTTTGTTTTAAATAATCTCTACACCCAATATGGGGCTTGAACCCACAACCCTGAGATTGAGAGTCGCATGCTCTGCTGACTGAGCCAGTTGGACACCCCTTGAGAGTTGGTATTCTAAAATGGCATTGAGTAAATCGAGAAAAATCAACTTTGCTGGAATTTCTTACACTTAATTTAGCATTGGTATTATTTTTATTTTTATTTATTTTTTTTTATTTTTATTTTTATTTTTTTATTTTTTAACATTTATTTATTTTTTTGGGACAGAGAGAGACAGAGCATGAACGGGGGAGGGGCAGAGAGAGAGGGAAACACAGAATCAGAAACAGGCTCCAGGCTCTGAGCCATCAGCCCAGAGCCCGACGCGGGGCTCGAACTCACGGACCGCGAGATCGTGACCTGGCTGAAGTCGGACGCTTAACCGACTGCGCCACCCAGGCGCCCCTATTTTTATTTTTTATACAGGGATAGGAAGGAACATTGTAATATTTCCAGTGTTTAATGCTTCTGAAGGGTTTTCAAGCCAATCTTTAAAACAATGTTTATTGTTAATTAGTATTTACTTATGTGTATAATAATAATACAATAATATTTTGGCTGGGTTAAAGAGGAGACACTATGAAGCCGGAGTGTAGCGATACAACACTGCCCCCTAGAGTGTGCTTACTGCAGACCAGCTCTCAACAATACTATAGCGCTTCATTTTTTAAATTTTTTAAATTTTTAAAAATTTTTAATGTTTATTATTTAGTTTTGAGAGAGAGAAAGAGCACGAGTGGGAGAGGGTTAGAGAGAGAAGCAGACACAGAATCTGAAGCAGGCTCCAGGCTCCTAGCTGTCAGCGCAGAGTCCTATGCGGGGCTGAACTCAGCAACTGTAAGATCATGACCTGAGCCGAAGTTGGACGCTTAACCGACTGAGCCACCCAGGCACCCCAGTACTATAGCACTTTAAAGGGTCATGTATTGACAGATACTGAAACAGGTATGGAGGAGGCCTAGGAGTCCATGTGAGGCAAAAACTGGAACTTGGCCCATATTTAGAATTCAAAATGTGTGGGACGCCTGGGTGGCTCAGTAGGTTGAGCGGCGACTTCGGCTCGGGTCATGATCTCGCAGTCCATGAGTTCGAGCCCCGTGTCGGGCTCTGTGCTGAGAGCTCAGAGCCTGGAGCCTGTTTCAGATTGTGTCTCCCTCTCTCTGACCCTCCCCCGTTCATGCTCTGTCTCTCTCTATCTCAAAAATAAATAAACGTTAAAAAAAAATTAAAAAAAAATAGAATTAAAAATGTGTGCTACCATATGGCCTAAGGGTTTCTGAAAATGTCAGAATCATTGGAAACCTTGAAAGATAGACCATTAGCTAGAATCTGCTGGAGTGGGCTGGACCAAACAGCATACCTGGATTTTGTTGAGAGCAGTTGTTCTAGTCTGTATACAGAATATCCACAAAGTCTGGAAACATAGATAATAGTTTTGTTTTTTTGAGAGAGAGAGAGAGAGAGAGAGAGAGAGAGAGCGAGCAGGTGGGGGAGAGGGGCAAAAGGAGAGAGAGAATCAAGCAGGTTCCATGCTCAGTGTGAAGCCTGACATGGGGCTTGATCCCATGACCCTGGGATCATGACCTGAGCCAAGATCGAGAGTCGGACACTCACGGGTGCCTGGTGATTCTGTCGATTAAACATCCAACTCTTGATTTTGGCTCAGGTCATGATCCCATGATTTGTGAGTTTGAGCCTTGTGTCAGATTCCGTGTTGGCAGTGTGGAGCCTGTTTGGGGTTCCTTCTCTCTCTGCCCCTCCCCTGATTTCTGTGTCTCTCTAAAATAAATAAATAAGCTAAAAAAAAAAAAAAAAGAGTTGGACATGCAACTGACTGAGCCACCCAGGTGCCCCTAGATAATAGTATTTTTATTTTATGATTCAAGATGTCCTTGATGATATGTCTCTTTACTGGTGTTTCTAAACTTTATGGGCCTCTGATGGTCAGGAATCCTGACCACTTTCTGATAGTCTCTCAGAAAGTCTGTTCAGTGAAGGAGGGATCTATAGTGTCAAGGAATGACGTGAGTCTTAGGAGCTCGACATCTCTGCTGTGAGAATCCCCTCTGGTTGTGAAAGAGGAACGATCTCTTTGTCCAGAGAACTTTGAGCACTAATGGTTGGCTGCAACTGCAGCTGCTGAGGTAGTGGCCAGGCAGGCAGCCATGACACTGAAGAAAAGAAAAGGTCAGCAGCAGCCTAAGCTCCATCATGATTAATTGGCAGCAATGTGGGCAACAGGGTGACAGCAGCCAGCAGAGCAATAGCCAGCAAACCTCAATAGCAGTAGAAATGAAAGCTGATGGCTTGCAGAGCTGTTGGCAGCTGTTCTGATGGTCTCAATAATAAATATCTCCACCCCCACCTCTAAGGACCCTTAGAGAACTAACAATAGAGGGAGATCCTGGAATCAAAGCTTGGAGATTTGGGTGTTGTTCTAAATGTGACTCATAAGTGGATGGTGGGGAACCTATGGCTAAATCAGTCTCCGGTGAGGGAAATCTACCAGTTCCTTAATCAAAGGAACTCTAAGTCACATATCCAAAAGGTTAAACACTGAGTACGGTACGACTACTACTCCCTTTGTTTTCAAATAAATATTTGAATCCCTTTCAGATGTATACTTTGCCTTGCTTACTGTGACTCCACTTGTTTTCAAAATGTATATTTGGAGAATTTTTCAAACATATATTTTATCTTAATTAGTATTAGTACTCCCTGCCATTTTCAAAGTAGATACAACCTTTTCAATATTTTGAAATTTGTTTATTGTGTGGACAAGGGCCTTCTTTGCCTGTAGATTCCAAAATGGTTTCTGCAAAAATTGGGAAGGCAGCAGGTCTTGAGTTGACTCCTGTATAAGAAAACCCATAAAACCAATGTGTTAAGAACTGAGGTGAAATACTACCCGGATTCTAACTGGTAGAAGCTCCTCTCACTTCTTTCTGTATGCAGATGTCTTAGTAAATGCCAAAAGTCATGTTTCAAAAATTTTTGAATTGTGGTTTATTTCAGCAATATTACAGGGGCTCCTGGCTGGCTCACTCGGTAGAACATGTGACTTTTTTTTTTTTTCTTTAAAAATTTTCTAGATGTTTATTTATTTATTTTGAGAGAGAGGAAGAGAGTGCAAGCAGGGGAGGGAGAGACAGAGAGGGAGAGAGAGAAAGAATCCCAAGCAGGCTCTGCCCTGCCAGCACAGAGCCTGATGCAGGGCTCGAATTCATGAACTGTGAGATCATGACCTGATCCAAAAATCAAGAGTCAGATGCTTAACTGACTGAGCCTCCCAGGCACCCTGAACATGTGACTCTTGATTTCAGAGTTTCAAGTTCAAACCTCTTGTTGAGTGCAGAGATTACTTAAAAATACAATCTTAAGATAATATATTATACATACAATGGAATATGACCCAGCTGTTAAAATGAATACAGTAAGGAAAAAAGATGTAGCAGGATATACATCAAACTGCTAGGATTGAATATCAAAGTAGGGGAAATAGAGATAAGCTTGTGTAGTGAGTGATGCATATTATAATCTCTGCAGTAATCACTAGAAGTATAATAAAAGAAAGCACAACTAAAAAGCCAAACGGAGTGCCTAGGTGGCTCAGTAGGTTGAGCGTTGAACTCTTGATTTCGGCTCAGGTCATGATCCCAGGGTCATGGGATCAAGCCCCAAATTGTGATCCGTGCTGAGCGTGGGGCCTGCTTAAGATTCTCTCCCTCCTTCCTTCCCTCCCTCTCTCTCTCTCTCTCTCTCTCCCCCACCCCGACCTCTCCCCCTCTCCCTGTTTGCACTCTCTCTCTTTCTAAAAAAAAAAAAAAAAAAAAAAAAAAATTCATATTGTCCCATATCCTCTGTTGCTTTGTTCTTGTCTCCCTGCTTTCCTTTGGATTGACTATTTTTCATAATTCCATTTTGTCTCCATTATTGGTGTATTAGTTATACCGTTATTTTAGTTATTGCTCTGGAATCTATAAAATGCATTTTAATTATCTTCTACCTTCAACTAATAGACATTACTACATATGTAGTAGAAGAACAGGACAGACATGTATATTCATTTTTTCCCTCTCATCCTTTGTCCTATTGTGGTCATCATTTTGCTTTTGCATGTGCTCTAAACCCCATTGTTGTCAGTTTTGCTTTCTAGAGCCAATTGTCTTTTGAAAAGATTAAAGATTAAAGAAATGTCTTTTACATTTACCAGTATATCTACTACTTCTCGCACTCTACATTCTGTTGTGTAGGTCCAAATTTCCACATGGTATCGTTTCCTTCTCCCTGGAGAACTTCCTTTAACATATCTTGTAGAGCATGAATTTTCTCTTTCATCAAGATTGAGTGATGAATTTTCTCATCTTTTGTTTATCTAAAAAAATAGTTCCTTTTGGGGCGCCTGGGTGGCGCAGTCGGTTAAGCGTTCGACTTCAGCCAGGTCACGATCTCACGGTCCGCGAGTTCGAGCCCCGCGTCGGGCTCTGGGCTGATGGCTCAGAGCCTGGAGCCTGCTTCCCATTCTGTGTCTCCCTCTCTCTCTGCCCCTCCCCCGTTCATGCTCTGTCTCTCTCTGTCCCAAAAGCAAATAAACGTTGAAAAGAAAAAAATTAAAAAAAAAATTTTTTTTTTTTTTAAATTAAAAAAAAAAAAGTTCCTTTTGCCTTCATTTTGTTACTGTGGTAAAATATACATAACACAAAGTATTCCATTTTAACAGTTTTAAGTGTACAATTCAGTGGCATGAATCATATTCACAGTGGTTTTACAACCATCACCACTATCTCCAAAGCTTGTTCACGACCCCAAACAGAAATTCTACATATTAAGCAATAACTCTCCATTACCCTCTGCTCTTGGTCCTTAGTAACCTCTAATCAACTTTATATCTCAATGAATTTGCCAATTTTAGGTATTTCATCTAAGTGGAATCATACAATATTTATCCTTTTGTGTCTGGCTTTTTCCACTTAGCATAATGTTTACGAGGTTCATCCCTGTTGTAGCAGGTATCAGAACCTCATTCCTTAAAAAAAAAAAAAAAAAAAAAAAAAAAAAAAAAAAAAAAAAAAAAAAATTTAAAAACTACAAAAAAAAAAAAAGAGAAAGAACTTTATTCCTTTGTATGGCTGAATAATATCTCATTATATGTTTATAGCACATTTTGTTTACTATTCATCTGTTGATGGATTTTTGGGTTGTTTTGGCCTTTTGGCTATTGCCAAAAGGCTATGTGCCTTTTGAAGGCTATGTACTTATTTGAATCTGTTTTCAGTTCTTTGGAGTTTATACCAAAGAGGGAATTGCTGAGTCATATGGTTATTCTATATTTAACATTTTAAGGAATTGTGCCTTCACCTTCAAATAATAATTTTGCTGGGTGAAGATTTTAGGTAACAGATTTTTGTCTTTCAGTACTCTAAAGATATTTTTCTTCTGTCTTTTGGTTTTCATAGTTTCTGATAAGTTTATTGTTATTCTGTTTGTTTTTTTTTTTTTTCTGTAAGTAATATGTCTTTTTTCTCTGGCTGCTTTTAATATTTTCTCTTTATCACTGGTTTTAGCATTTTCATTACAAGGTGACTTGGTGTGGTTTTCCTTAGGGTTATTAAACTTAGGATTCATTGAGTTTCTTGAATCTGTAGGTTTGTAACTTTCAGCAAATTTGGATTCTCTGGCCATTTTGTCTTCAAATATTTTTTCTAAACTTCTCCTCGCCCATCTTCTTTCCTTATGGGATCCTTATGGGATATTATACCTATACCAGTCTGTGTAATATTCCATACAAAAGTGGTGCTCTGTTCACCTTTTCATTCTTTTTTGTCTTTGTACTTTATCTTGGTTAATTTCTATTATGTTTCTTCAGATTACTAATCTTTTCTTCAGCATCTGCATTTATTCCATCCAGTGTATTTTCCCTTTCAGATATATCTTTCTTTTTTAAAATCATTGTGGCGATGTTTTCCCCTACCTTTTTGAACTTAGCATTTTTATAATCACTGCTTTTATGTCCTTCTTTGGTTCTGTCACCATTATTATTTTTGGATCTGTTTTTATTGATTCATATTTTTCTATTTTTTTAAGCAAAATTGTTCAGGTTTTATTTATCAGTAGCTCCTCTCTCTTCTCCCTGCCAGCTTTTGTGCCCTCTTCCACACTCTCAGATTCAGAAGAGGACATCTCTGGCCTCATCAATGGTAATCTTAGGGGAGTAAAGGTCAGTGAAAAGAGCTGGCAGACAGAAGTATGCCTCCTCTTGCCCATGAATGTATGGGTTTATGTCCGGCTCTCGATTTATTCTATGTCTGTCCTTAGGCCAGTACCACACTGCCTTGATTATTGTAACTTTATTTTTTTTAATAATGTTTTTTAATGTTTATTTATATTTGAGAGAGGGAGAGATAAAGAGCATGAGCAGGGGAGGGGCAGAGAAAGGGAGAGTCAGAGGATTTGAAGCAGGCTCTGTGCTGATGCAGTGAACTTGATTGGGGCTCGAACCCACAAACCAGAAAATCATGACCTGAGCCAAAGTTGGACGCTCAACCGACTGAGCCATACAGGTACCCCTATTGTCATTTTATAATAAGTTTAAACTGAGAAGCATTACAGGGTTTTAAGGAGGGAAATGGTATCAATCTATATTTTTAAGTCTGCATTGGGGTTCCTCAAAAAGTTAAACATAGAATTACTATATGACTCAGAAATTTCACTCTTACATATATACCCAGAATAATTGGAAATAGGGACTTAAGCAAATACATGTATGCTAATGTTCATTGTAGCATTATCCACAATAGTCAAAAGGTTGAGACAGCTAAAGTGCCCATCAACAGATGAATGGAGAAACAAAATGTGGTATATGCATACAATGGAATATAATATTAATCAACCATAGAAAAGAACGAAGCTCTGATGCATGATATACTATGGATAAACCTGTAAACATTATGCTAATTGAAAGAAGCCAGACATAAAAGGATAAATATTGTATGATTCCACTTACATGAAATATCTGACATTGGCGAATTCCCAGAGATGGAAATTACATTAGAAGTTATGAAGGGCTTAGGGGTGAGAGGAATGGGAAATTATTGCTTAATGGGTGTAGTTTCTGTTTGTGGTTATAAAAAAGTTTTGGAAATAGATAATGGTGATGGTTACAGAACATTGTTAATGTAACTAATGCCACTGAACTAAACTTTAAAAGTTAAAATGGCAGTTTTAATCTTACATATATTTCATCACGTTAAAAAAAAAAAAAAAAAGACTGCTTTGACACCTGTGAAGAAATCAGGCTACAGGTTAGGATTACTGCAGGAGTCCAGGTTAAAAGATGATGTTCTGTTTACCCTTCCAGATTCACTCTATTCTTCTCTATCCTACTCTGTAATCCAGGAAGTGGACCTATGTTGACTGATTAACTGGTTACTAGGCTCTCTGGCTTCTGGTTGAACTTGTCGAGAGATCAGAGGGTGGGAGCATTCCCATCTGCATGTTGTTGTGGGCACCAGTAGCCATTGATGACAGGTCACAGCTCCTGTCAGCCCTCTCCACAGAGCTCTGTGTGTCTGTGTATTCTAGTAATGACTTTCTTCTCCCATTTCTTTTAGGGAAAAAGTGGCTACCACTTGTATTTCTGTACACCAGTTTATTAGTTTAATAGTTCCTTTATTAAACTTTCCTAGAATTGCCTGATTTGAGTGTGTTATCAGTTTCCTGCGTTAGATCAGGTTGGATGTAGTAGACAGAGAAATGAATATATTTGGAGGTAGAACCTTGAGGTTTTGATAGTTTGGATGGTGGGACAGACATGGTGCTGGCTCTCAGAAAAGTTCTAATAAGTTGGGGGAGGCAGGATGACACAGTCTAGAAAAAAACACCCAAGACTCAGGCTCATACCAACTGATAGTCCAGAAATCGACTCAAGTTCTAAGGTGTTTGGAAGTAGCTACTCAATGCACTAATCCATTAGATAGTACTAATGTACTATATCCCTGTCTTGGGGACAGAACTGACATTTTTCCAGGCTCTCAGATATGCACGGGAGAAATTGGAGGGTGTTGGTTGATTTCCACAGAGGAATCAAAAAAGTGAGGTCTCAAAGAAGCAGTGGAAATACAGGTTTGGAAATGATCCCAGGAAAAGGTCCAATGGATTAGGTGAAGTGTCAGGAGGCAGACCCTGGCTTGCAATGGCTTAAGCTCCCAATCAAACAATCTGGAGATAGCCAGACCTCAGGGTTAATCAAGCAACACCCTGTTACTTTCAGTAGTTGTCCTCGTGTCCATTTTGTCCCTGAAGCCATGTATAGGACAACATGGGGGAGATTTCTCTGTCACAGAACCTACACTACTTATACCCCCCCCAACTATTTCCCCACTTTTCCTCTTTTCCCTGAATGCCTCTCATCCATCCTGGCTCTTCCAGATACTGAAACGCACACATTAGATCTATATCCCTGGTAGGTGGCCAAGCATATGAGATCAAGGTGTTGCCCCCACACTTCAGATTTTCCTGGCTCGTACTGAAAACCCTTAATGTCCTGCCTGCCTGGCTTATTTATCTTTGATTCAACATGGAGAATTATGATTGAGATGTAACTTCCACAACATGACCCTTAGATCTTGAGCCACTGGACCCATCCTCTGAGGGATGCTAGTTGTTTCAGCTCAGCCTTTCAGACCAAGGCTCTGTGGACCAGTATAGTAAACTTTCTTTCTTGTCACACCTGCTTTGCTCCCACAAGAAGCATGTACTTACTCCATCTTTTTTTTTTTTAATTTTTTTTCAACGTTTATTTATTTTGGGGACAGAGAGAGACAGAGCATGAACGGGGGAGGGTCAGAGAGAGAGGGAGACACAGAATCGGAAACAGGCTCCAGGCTCTGAGCCATCAGCCCAGAGCCTGACGCGGGGCTCGAACTCACAGACCGCGAGATCGTGACCTGGCTGAAGTCGGACGCTTAACCGACTGCGCCACCCAGGCGCCCCTGTACTTACTCCATCTTATTCTCTTCCATGGTGTAAGGATCCAGGTATCCTTCAGACATTCAAAGCTTCTTATTGGCTGTATTATCTCAGACACATTACTTAGCTCTGTATGCCTCAAGTTGTCATTAAGTTCTTTTTTAAAAATTTTTTTAATGTTTATGTATTTTTAAGAGAGAGAGAGACTGGGCATGAGCGGGGGAAGGGGCAGAGGGAGAGGGAGACACGGAATCCAAAGCTGGTGCCAGGCTCTGAGCAGTCAGCACAGAGCTCAACACTGGGCTTGAACTCACAAACGTCAAGATTGTGACCTGAGCCGAAGTCAGACACTTAACCAATGGAGCCACCCAAGTGCTCCAAGTTGTCATTAAATTCTCAGCCAATACCTGGCACAAAGCAAGACTCAGTAAATGTTAGTTGTTGTTGTTGTTACAATTGTATTTTAAAAATATCAATATGCTCATATAACTGGTATGACCCACTTCAAATGAGGGTTGATGGCAGGGGAGGGGAAATGGGTGATGGGCTTTGGGGAGCGCACTTGTTGGGATGAGCACTGGGTGTTGTATGTAAGTCATGAATCACAGGAATCTACTCCAGAAACCAAGAGCACACTGTATACACTGTATGTGAGCTAACTTGACAATAAATTATGTTTTTAAAACATAGTCATAGGGGCGCCTGGGTGGCGCAGTCGGTTAAGCGTCCGACTTCAGCCAGGTCACGATCTCGCGGTCCGTGAGTTCGAGCCCCGCGTCGGGCTCTGGGCTGATGGCTCAGAGCCTGGAGCCTGTTTCCGATTCTGTGTCTCCCTCTCTCTCTGACCCTCCCCCGTTCATGCTCTGTCTCTCTCTGTCCCAAAAATAAATAAACGTTGAAAAAAAATAAATAAAAATAAAACATAGTCATATTTTGGGGCGCCTAGGTGGCTCAGTCGGATGAGCATCCGACTTCAGCTCAGGTCATGATCTCACAGCTCATGAGTTTGAGCCCTGTGTCAGGCTCTGTGCTGACAGCTTAGAGCCTAGAGCCTGCTTCAGATTCTGTGTTTCCTGCTTTCTATCTCTGTCTCTCTCAAAATAAACATTAAAAAAATAGTCATATTTCTCTCTAAAAAATTCTGAGTCTGAATTCAGTTTATTTTTATACCTGTTTTTGTTTGTTTAATTTTTTTAACGTTTATTTATTATTTTTGAGAAACAGAGACAGAGTGTGAGTGGGGGAGGGTCAGAGAGAGAGGGAGACACAGAATCCCAAGCAGGCTCCAGGCTCTGAGCTGTCAGCACAGAGCCCAAGAGGGGGTTCGAACCCACAAACCGTGAGATCATGACCTGATTGGAAGTCGGCCGCTTAACTGACTGAGCCGCCCAAGTGCCCCTGTTTGTTTGTTTTTTAAGTAAGCTCTACGCTCAACACAGGGCTCATGACTCTGAGATCAAGAGTCACAGGCTCTACCTAGTAAGCCAGCCAGGTGCCTCTATTTTAGCTATTTATTTCTCCACCAGGTAATGTATACACCCAGGAAAAATTCCAAAAAAGTAAAAAGGCCCACCACTTCTGCTAACCACTCAGTTCACCTTCCCCTAGACAGCCCTCTTGATAATTCTTTCCTTAGACTTCAAGAGGTATTCAATGCAATTACAGACACAGACAGACATTCCCCCTTGTACAAATACTAGCATACCAAATACTAGTATTGGATTTTGGAGAGCTATTCAGTTCTTACTAAGTTGCCTAACTCTCACCTTTTGTGTGTGTGTGTGTGTGTGTGTGTGTGTGTGTGTGTGTGTGTGTGTGT
>NW_024412404.1:41146295-41258185 GCF_014898765.1 Herpailurus yagouaroundi
TGTGTGTGTGTGTGTGTGTGTGTGTGTGTGTGTGTGTGTGTGTGTGTTTCTGGTTTTTGGTTTGTCTTTAGATTCTCCCCACATTTATTTGTAAATTTGGCATAATTTTTGTAAAATAAGATTCATCCATTTTAACTGTGCAATTTAATAAGTTTTGGCAATTGTATATAGTCATTTAACTATCACCACAACTAAGATATAAAATAGCTCCATCACCATGAAAAGTTACCTTTACCCCACTGTAATCAATCCCCTTACCTAACACTTAGCTCTGTGCAACCACTGACCTACTTTCTCCACTGATTTTGTGTGTGTGTGTGTTTTAGAATTTCATATAAAATTAGAGCAGAAAGAAATGATACAGAAGCTAAAAACATAATAGAACAGGTCAGTAAAGCCAGGACCTGGTTCTCTGAAAAAAATAAAATAAAATTGATAAACGTCTAGCCAGACTTATCAAGAAAAAAGAGAAAGGACTCAAATAAATAGAATTTCATATAAATTTAATGTAGTCTTTTGTTTTTGACTTCTTTCACTTAGCATAATGTTTTTCTTTTTTTAAAGCCTTTATTATTATTGTTATTATTTTCCTGTTTTTATTTATTTTTTGAGAGAGAGAGAGAGAGAGAGCGCGCGAGCGAGAGGGGGATGGGCAGAGGGAGGGGGAGAGAGAGGATCCAAAGCAGGCCTTGTGCTGACATTGGTATGCATTGTGTGCCCATTAACATAGATTTATAATTATTGTCTTATGCATTTGTCTTTTAAATTGTCTAGGAAAAAAAAGTTACAAATCAAAAAGACAATACTGAATTTTATATTTACCTATATGTAGTTACAATTACTATTGTTCTTTATTTCTCTGTATGATTTCTAGTGTACTTTTATTTCAGTCTGAGATTTCTTTTTTTTTTTTTTTTAAGTTTGTTTTACTTATTTTGAGAGAGAGAGGGGGCACACACAGGAGGGGCAGAGAGGGGTCGGGGAGAGAGAATTCCAAGCAGGCTCTGCACTGTCAGCACAGAGGCCAATGTGGGACTTGAACTCACAAACCACGAGATCATGACCTGAGCCAAAATCAAGAGCCGGTCACTTAACCGAATGAGCCACCCAGGTGGCCTTCAGTTTGAAATTTCTTATAAGGCATTTCTTTGTCTACTTGTAGATAAGAAGTTCTACTTGTAGAACTTCAGCTTTTGTTTATCTGGGAATGCCTTAATTTCTCCATTTTTTTCATTAATAATTTTCATTTTTTCCTATTATAAAAGATCTAATGTGTTTGTGTTTCAAAATGTTAATAAAATGTTAATAACTATTCTATGTATTGCTCTATATTTTTTTCCAATTTTTCTTGTAAAATACACACGATGAGATTTACCATCTTAACCATTTAAAAAAAATTTTTTTAACGTTTATTTATTTTTGAGACAGAGAGAGACAGAGCATGAACGGGGGAGGATCAGAGAGAGGGAGACACAGAATCTGAAACAGGCTCCAGGCTCTGAGCTGTCAGCACAGAGCCCGACGTGGGGCTCGAACTCACGGACCGCGAGATCATGACCTGAGCCAAAGTCGGCCGCTTAACTGACCGAGCCACCCAGCCGCCCCCATCTTAACCATTTTTAAGTGTACAGTTCAGCGGTATTAAGGACATTCATATTGTGCAACCATCACTACCATTCATAATTCCATTCGTAAAGAGTTCTCCAGAACTCTTTATCTCATAAAACTGAAACTGTATACCCATTAAGCAGTAACTTCTCATCCCTACCCTCACCCCCAGTCTCTGGCAACCTCCATTCTAACATCTGTCTCTATTATTTTCACTACTCTAGGTACCTCATATAGGTGGAATCATACAATATTTGTCTTTTTGTGACTGGCTTATTTCACTTAGAACACTGTCTTCAAGGTTTATTCATATTGTAGCACATATCAGAGTCCAACCACTCTGGAAAACAGTATGGAGGTTCCTCAAAAAATTAAAAATAGAGGGGCGCCTGGGTGGCTCAGTTAAGCATCTGACTTCAGCTCAGGTCATGATCTCATGGTTCATGGGTTCAAGCCCTGAATCAGGTTCTGTGCTGACAGCTCAGAGCCTGGAGCCTGCTTCAGATTCTGTGTCTCCCTCTCTCTCTGCCCCTCCCCCACTCACAGTCTGTCTCTCAAAAATGAGTAAATATTTAAAAATTAAAAAAAAAGAACAGAATTACCCTACAATTCAGCAATTTCAGTACTTTGGATCAAAGGATACAGGATTGCTGACTCAAAGGGGCACATGCACCCCAATGTTTATAGCAGCACTATCGACAATAGCCAAATTATGGAAAGAGCCCAAATGTCCACTGGCTGATGAATGGATAAGAAGATGTGTGTACACACACACACACACACACACACACACACACACACACACACACTGGAATATTACTCAGTGCTCAAAAAGAATGAAATCTTGCCATTTGCAACAACATGGATGGAACTAGAGTGTATTATGCTTAGTGAAATAAATCAGTTAGAGAAAGACAAATGTCATATGACTTCACTCATGTGGATTTTAAGATACAAAACAGGGCACCTGGGTGGCTCAGTCGGTTGAGCATCTGACTTTGGCTCAGGTCATGATCTCACGGTTCAGGGGTTCGAGCCCCCCATTGGGCTCTGTGCTGACAGTTTACTCAGAGCCTGGAGCCTGCTTCAGATTCTGTGTCTCCTTCTTTCTCTGCCCCTCCCCTGCTTATGCTCTGTCTCTCAAAAATAAATAAATGTAAAAAAAATTTTTTAAAGATCCAAAACAAATGAACATAAGGGAAGGGGAGCAAAAATAATATAAAAACAAAGAGGAAGATAAACCATAAGAGGCTCTTAAATACAGAGAATAAAGTGAGTGTTGCTGGAGGGGTGTTTGGTGGGGGGATGGGCTAAATAGGTGACGGGCATTAACGAGGACACTTGCTGGGATGAGCACTGGGTGTTATATGTAAGTGATTAATCACTAAATTCCAGTCCTGAAAACATTATTACACTGTATGTTAACTAACTTGGAGTTAAATTATAAATAAATGTGGAAATAAATAAATAAAATAAAAATAAAAAAATTAAAAACTCTGTCTCATGAAGCATTAAGTAAAAAGACCAAGTTTTCTTTTTTCAAAACTTTTACTGAAAAAAGGGGAGATTCTCTCTCCCTCTGCCTCTATCCCAAGTCCATGCTGTCTCTCTCTCTCTCTAAAATAAAAATAAGGAGATACTTATGTAAGATTGATGATGTCAAGAGATCAAGAGTCAGACGCTTAACCAATGACCCACCCAGGCATCTCTTATCTTTTTTTTAAATTATATTTTCTAGCTCTGTCACCTGAAAAGACCTAAGTCCCATGAAAAAATCCAGGACCAACAAGCACCCAGATTATTGTTTTCAATTATTATTTCTTGTTAAAAATATACTGGACTCTTTGGTGACGGCTGATTCCAGTTTTGGGCAGGAATTGTAGAAGATGAGCTTAAAATATCTTGTCATATCAGGGAGCAAAGAAGTCAACAAAGACAACTGTGTGTCAATAGGACTCAGAAGCCAACATAAACTCACACTGGCCAAAAGTTGTGCCATTTGAACGTCATTAAGAGTAATAGCTCAAATGAATTGAAATATCAAATAGGATCAGATACATTATTCATAATGATACTAAAAAACCCATTTTATTGGTGACCTTTGAAGGCTGGTAGGAAATCAGCTCATTATTTTGAAAACTGGTAAAAGAAAAAAAACATTTGCTATGCTTTTCCTATATAAATTGAATATCTCAGTGAACTGAATAGGTGATAAAAGGAAGTTTCTCCTAATATAAGTAATAAACAGAGTAGAAATAATTTCTAGAAAGTAAAACAGTAGAAATTAAACATCACCAGCTGGTAACCCCTAATGAATTAATGGATCTAGGAAAAGACCATCAAGAACTGATAACACTGCAGGGGCACCTGGGTGGTTCAGTTGGTTAAGTGACTTAGGCTCGGGTCATGATCTCAGAGTTTGTGGGTTCAAGCCCTGTGTGGGCTCTGTGCTGTCAGCCTGGAGCCTGCTCTTGATTCTGTGTCTCCTTCTCTTTCTGCCCCTCCCCCACTCACTCTCTTTCTCCCTTTCTCAAAAATAATACTTAAAAAAATTTTTTTTTCATGTTTATTTATTTTGGAGAGAGAGAGAACGCCAGCGGGGGAGGGTTAGAGAGAAAGGGAGACACAGGATCTGAAGCAGACTCCAGGCTCTGAGCTGTCAGCACAGAGCCTGATATGGGGCTCGAACTCACAAACTGTGAAATCATGACCTGAGCCGAAGTCAGACACTTAACCGACTGAGCCACCCAGGTGCCCCATCAAAAATAAATTTTTTTTAACGTTTTATTTATTTTTGAGACAGGGAGAGACAGAACATGAACAGGGAAGGGTCAGAGAGAGGGAGACACAGAATCCGAAACAGGCTCCAGGCTCTGAGCTGTCAGCACAGAGCCCGACGCGGGGCTCGAACCCACGGACTGAGAGATCATGACCTGAGCCGAAGTCGGCTGCTTAACCGACTGAGCCACCCAGGCGTCCCCAAAATAAATATTTTTTAATGTTTATTTATTTTTGAGAGAGAAAGCATAAGCAGGGGAGGGGCAGAGAGAGAGGGAGACACAGAATCTGAAGTTGTCTCCAGGTTCTGAGCTGTCAGCACAGAGCCCCATGTGGGGCTCAAACTCACAAACTGTGAGATCATGACCTGAGCCAAATTTGGAGCTTAACTGACTGAGTCACCCGGGCATCCCTAAAAAAAATTTTTTTTAATTAAAAAAAAAAAAAAAAAAAAAAAGAACTGATAACACTGCAAAAACAGAGGGTGGGGAGAGACAAGAGGCATCTGGTGGTGAGCGGCCGACTTCAGCTCAGGTCATGGTCTCACGGTTTGTGAGTTAGAGCCCCACATTGTGCTCTCAGCACAGAGCCCCCTTCGGATCCTCTGTCCCCCTCTCTCTCTCTACCCCACCCCTACTCATTCTCTCTCTCTCAAAATAAATATATAAACTTAAAAAAAAGACAAGAAGATAATGTTCCTTGTGATAGAAGTATGCAACATCATTGGTAAAGTAGTCTGGCTTTAAAAAAAAATCAAATCTGAATCTGGTCAAGGCTTTAGATGTAACTATCAATGTAAAGCAAATGCAAGATAGGGGCACCTGGGTGGCTCAGTCGGTTGAGCATCCAACTTCAGTTCAGGTCATGATCCGACAGTTCATGGGTTTGAGCCTGGCGTCGGGCTCTGTGCTGACAGCTTGGAGCCTGGAGCCTGCTTCAGATTCTGTGTCTCCCTCTCTCTCTGTCCCTCCCCTACTTGTGCTTGCTCCCTCTCTCAAAAATAAATAAATAAACTTCTAAAAAATAATAAAGCAAATGCAAGGTAAAGAAAATCATATTAAATGATACTATGGGGATGCAATCTGTAAAATCTATACTGTGGGAAACTATGCAAGACAAATTACTGAGTACCCACATGGACAGATACACTATGTTGTTTTTAAACTTAAAATTTTTGTGTGTGTTTATTTATTTTTTTTTTATTTTGGGAGAGAGAATGAGAGAGAAGGTGCAGGTTGCGGAGGAGCAGAGTGAGGGAGAGAGAATCCCAAGCAGGCTCCATGTGGTCAGATGCTGAGATGCTGATGTGGGGCTCTATCCCACCCACCATGAGGTCATGACCTGAGCTGAAATCAAGAGTCAGAGCCTCAACCAACTGAGCCACCCCGTTGCCCTTATGTTATTTTTAACTCTAAAGAATTTTTAAGTTTGGGGGGACACCTGGGTGGCTCAGTCAGTTGAATGTCCAACTCTTAATTTCAGCTCAGGTCAAGGTCCCAGAGTGGTGGGATTGAGCCTCACATCTGGCTCTGCACTGAGCGTGGAGCCTTCTTAAGGTTTTCTCTCTCTGAACCTCTGCCCCTCTCTCCCACTAGTGTACCTGCTCTCCCTCTCTCTCTCTTTGTAAAATAAAAAATTTAAAAAAATAATTAAAAGAAATTTTTATGTAGCAAAATACATCAATACTTTTCTTTATTGCTTTTGGATTTACTTCTTGCTTAGGAATGTCATGCCTACCCCAGATTGATTGATTTGATTAACTGATTATGATTTTAATATACTAGTCAATTTTTTGAAAATGTTTATTTTTGAGAGAGAGAGACAGAGCACAACTGGGGGAGGGGCAGAGAGAAGGAGAGACACAGAATCCGAAGCAGGCTCCAGGCTCTGAGCTGTCAGCACAGAGCCCATCAAGGGGCTCGAACCCATGAACTGTGAGATCATGACCTGAGCTGAAGTTGGACACTTAACCGACTGAGCCACCCAGGTGTCCCCCACCCCTGGATTTATTTATAAAATCACATATGACTCAGGAGTGCCTGGGTGACTCAGTCAGTTAAATGACCCACTCTTGGCTTCAGCTCAGGTCATGATCTCATGGTTGGTGGGATCAAGCCCCGAGTTGGGCTCTGTGCTGACGGAGTGGAGCCTGCTTGGGATTCTCTCTCCCTCTCCGTCTCTCTCTCTCTCTGAAAATAAATAAACTTCAAAAAAAATAAATAAAATCACATATAATTTTTCTAATATATTTACTTCTAGTGTTTCCTGAATTCACACTTGTAAATGGGATGGAATAGGACTCAACTTTTTAAATAAAAAGTCAAGTCCCATCATCATATATTAACCCATTTTGATTTAAAAAATTTTTTTAATGTCTATTTATTTTTGAGAGAGAGAGAGAGAGTGCAAGTGGGGAAGGGGCAGAGAGAGGGAGACAGAATCTGAAGCATGCTCCAGGCTCTGAGCTGTCAGCACAGAGCCCAATGCAGGGCTCTAACCCAAAAGATGTGAGATCATGACCTGAGCCGAAGTCAGTCACTTAACTGACTGAGCCACCCAGGTGCCCCAAACCCATTCTGATTTTAAAATGCCACTTTTATTGTAAACTAGATATCCACAGACACATGAACTTTTTTCTATACTGTCTGTATAGTTTATCTGAAAAGTTTTTGTGCATGACAATAAAATATGTTCAAATTACCATAGCTTTAGAGGTAGTTTTGATATTTGGTAGGACCTATTCCCTTTTAGTGTTCTTTTTCAAAATTGTCTTGCTCTCCTTACAAATTTACCCTGACAGATAAATTTAAGAATCAATCCAGCTCCATATAATATCCAATTTAGTCTTTCTCCCAGCTTTTTATTTTGAAAAAAAAAAAAATCTTTATTTAAAGAAAAATGGGGGAGTTCCTGGGTGGGTCAGTTGATTGAGCATCTGACTTTTTTTTCTGTTTTAAAGGATTATTTTATTTAATCCTCATTATAATCCTATGGATTAAGTACATTACTAACTTGGTTTTATCAATGGGGAAACTGAAGCCCAGAGATTATTGTGTAACTGACACAAAATAACACAGCTAATTCATGGGAAAGCTGGGACTCCAGCTCTGCCAGCCTTAATGAAGAAGGTACGCTTTTACATTTTTAAACAGTTTTTATTTAACGTATTTTGTAAATTTACATCCAAGTTAGTTAGCATATAGTGCAACAATGATTTCAGGAGTAGATTCCTTAATGTCCCTTACCCATTTAGCCCATCCCCCCTCCCACAACCCCTCCAGTAACCCTCTGTTTGTTCTCTACATTTAAGAGTCTTTTATGTTTTTGTCCCCCTCCCTGTTTTTATATTATTTTTGCTTCCCTTCCCTTACATTCATCTGTTTTGTATCTTAAAGTCCTCATATGAGTGAAGTCCTATGATATTTGTCTTTCTCTGACTGACTAGTTTGAGCATCTGACTCTTGCTTTCAGCTCAGGTCATGATCTCTGGGCTGTGGGATTGAGCCCCAAGTCAGGCTCTGCACTGAGCGTGGAGCCTGTTTGAGATTCTCTCTCCCTCTGCCCCTCTCTCCTGCTCATGCACTCTCTCTCTAAAAATGAAAAATAAAAAATAAAGAAAAATGGAAAGAATAGTAAAATGAACATCTATATACTCTTTATCCAAATTTGCCAATTGTTAACATTTTTCTACATTTGCTTTATTGCTTTTTCTCCAGCAATTACATTTTGGCTGTTAAAAAGAATAAAGCCCTCTTCTCTCTCTGCCCCTCCTCTGCTTGTGCTCTCTCTCTCTCTCAAAATAAATAAGCTTTAAAAAATTATAAAAAGAATAAAGCAAACTAGAACTTTAATACATTGTAGGTGAGATTGTGACATGGTATGAACACTTGGGAAAGCTTGGCAGTGTCTTATAAAGTTAAATATATACTTACCTTATAACCTAGCAATCCTACTCTTAGGTATTTACCCAAGAACAAGTGTGGAAATATACCTGCACAAAGACTTTCCATTTTCTTTTTGATCAAACTGGCTATTGGTTTATCAATTTTGTTAATTCTTTCAAAGAACCAGCTTCTGGTTTCATTGATCTGTTCTGGGTTTTTTTTTTTTTTTTTTCTTTTTGGTTTCGATAGCATTAATTTCTGCTCTAATCTTTATTATTTCCTGTCTTCTGCTGGTTTTGGGTTTTAGTTGCTGTTCTTTTTCCAGCTCTTTAAGGTGTAAGGTTAGGTTGTGTATCTGAGACCTTTCTTCCTTCTTTAGAAAGGCCTGGATTGCTATATACTTTCCTCTTATGACCACCTTTGCTGAGTCCCAGAGGTTTTGAGCTGTGGTGTTATCATTTTCATTGGCTTCCATGTATTTTTTAATTTCCTCTTTAACTTCTTGGTTAGCCCATTCATTCTTTAGTAGGATGTTCTTTAGTCTCCAAGTATCTGTTACCTTTCCAAATTTTTTCTTGTGGTTGATTTCGAGTTTCATAGTGTTGTGGTCTGAAAATATGCACGGTATGATCTTGATTTTTTGTACTTGTTGAGGGCTGATTTGTGTCCCAGTATGTGGTCTATTCTGGAGAACATTCCATGTGTACTGGAGAAGAGTGTATATTCCTCTGCTTTAGGATGAAATGTTCTGAATATATCTGTTAAGTCCATCTGGTCCAGTGTGTCATTCAAAGCCATTATTTCCTTGTTGATTTTCTGATTAGATGATCTGTCCATTGCTGTAAGTGAGGTGTTGAAGTCCCCTACTCTTATGGTATTATTACCAATGAGTTTCTTTGTGTTTGTGATTAATTGATTTATATATTTGGGTGCTTCCACATTGGATCATAAATGTTTACAGTTGTTAGGTCTTCTTGGTGGATAGACCCCTTAATTATGATATAATGCCCTTCTTCATCTCTTGTTACAGTCTTTATTTTATTTTTTTAACGTTTATTTATTTTTGAGACAGAGAGAGACAGAGCATGAACAGGGGAGGGGCAGAGAGAGAGGGAGTCACAGAATCTGAAACAGGCTCCAGGCTCTGAGCTGTCAGCACAGAGCCCGACGTGGGGCTCGAACTCACGGACCGTGAGATCATGACCTGAGCCGAAGTTGGACACTTAACCGACCAAGCCACCCAGGCGCCCCACAGTCTTTATTTTAAAGTCTAGATTGTCTGATATGTTTGGCTACTCTGGCTTTCTTTTGTCGATCATTAGCATGATAGATGGTCCTCCATCCCCTTACTTTCTTTCTTTTTTTAAAATATTTTTTAATGTTTATTTATTTTTGAAAGAGAGAGAGAGGAAGCATGAGTGGGGAGGGGGCAGAAAGAGAGGGAGATACAGAATTCGAAGCAGGCTCCAGGCTCTGAGCTGTTAGCATCGCCCCCGACAGGGTGGCGGGGGGGGGGGGGGCTTGCACTCATGAACCGAACTGTGAGATCATGACCTGAGCCGAAGTCGGAAGCTCAACCGAGTGAGCCACCCAGGCGCCCCTCCAACCCCATGCTTTCAATCTGAAGGTGTCTTTAGGTCTAAAGTGGGTCTCTTGTAAACAGCATGTAGATGGATCTTGTTTTCTTATCCATTCTGTTACCTTATGTCTTTTGATTGGAGCATTTAGTCCATTGACATTTAGAGTGAGTGGTGAAAGATACAAATTTATTGCTATTATGTTGCCGGTAGATTGGAGTTTCTGGTGGTGTTCTCTGGTCTTTTCTAGGCTATGTTGCTTTTGGTATGTATGTATGTACGTATTTATCATCTTTTCTCCCCTCAGAGAGTCCCCCTTAAAATTTCTTGCAGGGATGGTTTAGTGGTCACAAACCCCTTTAATTTTTGTCTGGGAAACTTTTAATCTCTCCTTCTATTTTGAATGACAGCCTTGCTGGATAGAGAATTATTGGCTGCATATTTTTCTGATTCAGCACATTGAATATATCCTGCTACTCCTTTCTGGCTTGCCAAGTTTCTGTGGATAGGTCTGTTGAAAACCTGATCTGTCCTCCCTTGTAGGTTAAGGACTTTTTTTTCCCTTGCTGCCTGCACAAAGACTGATATGAAAATAGCATTGCTCATGAAAACCACAAACTGTAACAAACTAAATGTCTATCAACTGGCAATTGAATAAACAATTTCTTTATCATGTAATACTACTCTGCACTAAAAAGAAATGAGGGGCACCTGGGTGGCTCAGTTGGTTGAGCATCAGACTTTGGCTTAAGTCATGATCTCACCGTTCGTGGGTTTGAACTTTGCATTGGGCTTTGCGCTGATGGCTTGGAGCCTGCTTGGGATTCTCTCTCTCTCTCTCTCTCTCTCTCTCTCTCTCTCCCTCTTTCTCTACCCCTCTCCTGCTTGCACACACGCACACTCTCTCTCAAAAATAAATAAACATTAAAAAATTAAAAAAGAAAAAAACTTGGGATTTGTTGGGTGATTTGGAGGGGTGGGGGCAAAGAATGGAGGTTCGTTGTAGATTGAAACCAAGGACAATTCTATGAATCTTATTGATAGGAAGGGTAGACCAGAGTGAGAATAAAACTAATTGGTTGGGGCGCCTGGGTGGCTCCGTTGGTTAAGTGCTGACGTCGGCTCAGGTCATGATCTCACAGTTCATGGATTCGAGCCCCACTTCCGGCTCTGTGCTGACAGCTTGGAGCCTGGAGCCTGCTTTGGATTCTGTGTCTCCCTCTCTCTCTGCCCCTCCCCTGCTTGTGCTCTGTCTCTGTCTCCCAAAAATAAATAAACTTAAAAAAAACAACAACCTGTAATTGTTTAAGAAGCAGCTGCCACCCATATAAGCTGGGAGAGGGAGATGTTCAGAGTTTTGTGGGTTGCAGTGACCCTGACTTTGTGCTTAGGCACAATTATGAAGTACCTTTGTTTACTCTCTATCATGGTTTCAAAGTGACTTGGCTGTTCATAGTCTGAGATTGTTTATGTTTAGCAGAATCACGTGGCCCAGGTGTGAGCACCAGGTCAACTTCTAACGACACTGAGGCCTAGCTGGAAATGTCAGCCTGACTCCTAGATGTCAGGGGCTCTTTTTTTCTTTGTTAGGCTGAGACTAGTTCCTTGGGCTCCTGGTCAGAGAGGGTGATGATGTTGATAGCAGCTGGATATGGGACAGGCTGGGATTGGGGAGGCCTTGAGAAGAAAGGCAGGTGCTACCCAGAAGACAGAGACAATTCTTAGCACGACTGGTGAGCAGATAGCACAGCCAAAGCCAGGGCAGCTTCTCTGTAGCCACTTCCGTCACTCACCTAACATCTGGTTATTGCTGCCCCATCTCTCAGAGCTTCCTCACAACCTGGTCTGGTGGCATGGACAGCAGGGGTCACTCTTGTGTGCTCTTGGCACAGCCGTGGCTTCCATGACTTCATTTGTCCAGTAACAGTTCACAAGTGAAGAACTGAGAGTTCTTCAAAGACCACTCAGATGCAGGCTTGCTCTCAAAAACTTTGAAATGTAGTTTAGACTCTGAAGAACCTGTGGAGAGTTTTTTTCTGGACCCTAGCAACACCCTCTCCCTCTGTTAACTCCTTAACCAGTGTTTTTCAAATTACAGGATGCAGACTATTAGTGGGTCATGATGGGCATTTTTAAATAATGAAATACAATGGGATAAAAATATCAGACACACATGTACGTGTAAGGATATGTACGTGTCGAAAGATGTTTCAAATACATGTGTATGTACGGGGTCACAACATAACATATATTTCTCCTTTTGTGTCTCAGTCAAAAAATTATGCAAGCCACTACCTTATACACTAATATTCCCCCACGGGGGTTGTAGCTTCTTCAGTCTTCTGACTCACATTAATTGTTCCCAAATTCTAATGAGGAAGAGAATCACCTGTGAAGCTTGTTCAAACTATAATTTCCAAGCCCTACCTACTTCCAAATATATTCAGATTCCGAAGGCTGGGGTGAAGCCAAGGAGACTTCATTTTTTTTTTTTTTAATTTTTTTTTTCAACGTTTATTTATTTTTGGGACAGAGAGAGACAGAGCATGAACGGGGGAGGGGCAGAGAGAGAGGGAGACACAGAATCGGAAACAGGCTCCAGGCTCTGAGCCATCAGCCCAGAGCCTGACGCGGGGCTCGAACTCCCGGACCACGAGATCGTGACCTGGCTGAAGTCGGACGCTTAACCGACTGCGCCACCCAGGCGCCCCAAGGAGACTTCATTTTTAACAAGCTGGAGATTATAGTGTAAATGGTCTACGGACCCCAATTTAAAAGGCCCTGCTTGACCTCTCCCTGGCCAATTTCATCAACAGCCAGGAGGAGTTCAGTGTCCTCTACCCTGAGTGTTGAAGGCAGATTGATAGCCTGAGTTCTGGACAACTGGTTATTGCATTCTCTGATTTGGATGTTCCACTGGCACCTTGCATTCATAGGGCCCAAACTGAACTCATCTCTGTCTCATCCCATCCCACCATTAAAATTTATTTCTCTTCCATTATTTCTCATATCTGTGAGTGGATGCACTATATACCATGTCAGCCAAACCAAGATGAAGGAGAGAGGGGAGTCAAAGATGGACCCCCAGAGTTAAGCCTGAGCACAGGGCTGGCTTCATGGATGAGCAATCTGTGCGACCACACAGGGTCCCACGCTTAGACGTGCCCTACACTTACTTGGTTTCATGTTGTGCTGTGACCATCTTGAAGGTCTTCATAATTTTTGAACAAGGCACCTTACGTTTTTTTTTTTTTTTAATTTTTTTTTCAACATTTATTTATTTTTGGGACAGAGAGAGACAGAGCATGAACAGGGGAGGGGCAGAGAGAGGGAGACATAGAATCGGAAACAGGCTCCAGGCTCTGAGCCATCAGCCCAGAGCCTGACGCGGGGCTCGAACTCCCGGACCACGAGATCGTGACCTGGCTGAAGCCGGACGCTTAACCGACTGCGCCACCCAGGCGCCCCAGCACCTTACGTTTTTTTATTTGGCACTGGGCCCCGCAAATTATGTAGCCTGTCCTGCCTAGGAGCTTGGAAGCCTGGTGGTAGTGACTTTCATAGAAATAGGGAAGTCAGCAAAAAGAACAGGTCTGGGAGGAAGGTGAGCTGGGTTTCTACACCTGAATGTAAGCTGTCTGTAACTCAGATCAGCCAGGGGGAGAAGTTCAGTGAGAAGTTGGAAATGTGAGCAAGAATAGAGAAGAGAGGTCCCAATAAAAGATAAGTAATTTGTACTTTTCCAAAAGGAAGTAAAAAGTAAAGTCATGAAAGAGAATTAGATAGCCAGGAAAGGGAGTGCACAGTGAGAAGGAACAAGGAAGAGGGACAGGGCTTTCAGAAAACAGTAGCATGAAAGAGGTGAGAAGTATGGGAAGAAGAACCAGCAAGGGCACAGGAAGAAATATAGAAGCAAAACCAAGGCAGTAAAAATATGGGGGAAAGGAGATGAACCTGACAGGGATGTGCAGGATCATTGAGAGGGAAGGTGGAAGCAGAAGAGCCAATGTAGTGATAGAACACATGGAAAAGAAAGTCTTCAATCTGAGAAGTTTCAATACATTTATTATTAGTTTTGAACATTTACTGATTATAAAAATAATGTTGATAGTATCCATATCCCACCATCCAGACAAACTATTAGCATTTTGGTGCATTTCCTTCCAATGTTTGTTCTCAGCATAGTTTTCTTCTGTATTTTTTTCTCTAGAGAAAGTTTGCAAATATTCTATCTACATTCTTCCACGTTTTCACTCCACAAATCTGAGATCATACTATACCTAGTCTCATTTCTTACATTTAAAAATATTTTTACATCCTATCCAGAGTGCTTCCTACATCATTAAAAACTTTTTCTTGGATACGTAGCATTCCAAAATCTTGGATCATCAATTTCAAAATATTTTGAAAGACAGGAATACCTGGGCGGTTCAGCTGGTTAAGCGTCCAACTCTTGGTTTTAGCCCGGGTCATAATCTTGCAGTTTGTGGGTTTAAGCCCCACATCGGGCTCCGTGCTGACAGTGTAGAGCCTGCTTGGAATTCTCTCTCCCTTCTCTCTCTGCCCGTACCCTACTTGTGCTCTCTCTCTCTCTCTCTCTCTCAAACTAAATTTTAAAAAAGCTTTAAAAGAATATTATAAAAGACAATTTAAAATACTCCTAATTTTTTTCTGTAATCTCACCCGCCCCATAAAATGATTTCACATTTTAGTGTTTCTTTTCAACTTCAATCCTGAGGAACATCACTTTTAGATAACTGAGGTAATAGGATAGATACAGTTTTAAATATTGTTTTCTTTTACATTATTTTACAAACACGGTTTCGTGTTTCTCCATGTTCTGGTAGGTGCACTGTTTTGTATTGTTAGTGTTTAATAATTTAATCTTCCATGAGTGGGTTCCAGTTCTCTATTAAGTCGTAATGACATAAGTATTTTAGTACATATAGATTTTTTCTTTTGGCCTATTTCACTGGGTTTTAAATTTCTAGGTGAAGGACTGGGTCAAAGCATCCCAGCTGACTCTTGCTAAGTGTTACCTAAGTGTCTAGAAGGATTAAGTTAATTTACCTGGTCACTAGCCAGGTATGAATATATCTGTTTCTCAAGGCTTTGACTGGCGTTAGGTATTTAATTTTTACTCAGTTTAATGGCTGTTAATTGGGACCATACTATACATACAGTCTTTAATTTTCATTTCCATAATTACTAAGGAAGTTGAGTCTTTAAATATATATATATATAATATATATATATAATGTTTAAATATATGTCTAAATATATAAATAATGTTTAAATATATATAATATATATAATGTTTATTGTTTGTATTTCCTCTTACGTGCCTATTCAATTCAAAGCAACAGACATATTTTGAGTGCTGTCTGTGTGCCAAGTGCTGTGTGCTCCCCTCAAGAATGAGGGATCTAACAAAAATGACCATTTGGGATAGGGTGGGGAAGCCAGGTAGTATAGAAAATACATAACTAACTTTATGCCATTGCTAGAAGCACAATACCGGCAGACAGTCTGGGCAAAGTCCTGTAGGTGGAAAACAAAGAAGCAAAGGGTTGACCCTGTTTGAAATAGGTTAGGCTTTTGTAGGGCAAGTGACATTAGAGCTAAGGCCAACAAAGAGTAAGATCTGTCCAGGTGAGAAAAAGATGTCTGGAGAGATGAAACAATATGGAGAGAGGTAAAGGGGTTGAAAAACATAAAAATATAGTACTTGTGTTATGGAGTGGTGATTTTTCCCTAATAGCTGAAATGAGGAATGCTGAGGCTGAGTGATGATGGGACACTGGCTGGTAAGGAAGGGCTTACTCAGGATTCTGACCTCTGCCTTGAGGATTTTTTTGTTCTTAAAGAGGAATGACAGGAGCTAACGTGTGTTTTAGGAATATCTTTTTGGAAGCTACTGAGAGGTGGATTTGGAGACAGTGGAGTCCATAATATGAGCCTATCTATATCTTTAGCCACTTACCAAGGGCCAGAGATAGGATTAAAGATAAGTTATTATGTAGTATGCACATTAACTCTTTATTTGGCCTTCTTAAAATGATTCCCATTTTGTAGTTTTCCTTTAAAATTGTTCTAAAATTGTGGCAAAAATAGGAGCACCTGGGTGGCTCAGTCAGTTGAGCATCTGACTCTTGGTTTCGGCTCAAGTCATGATCCCAGGGTCATAGGATCGAGCCCTGCATCGGGCTCCACGCTGAGCTTCAAGCCTGCTTGAGATTCTCTCTCTCTCTCTCTCTCTCTCTCTCTCTCTCTCCCCCTCTGCCCCTCTCCCCTGCTAATAGTCTCTCTCTCAAATAAAAAAATTGTAATATTGTGGTAAAATATAGGTAACATAAAATTTACCGTCTTAACCATTTTTAAATGTTCAATTCAGTAGTGTTAAGTACATTTCACATTGTTGTGCAACCAATCACCAGATCATGACTTTCCTTTTAAGTTTAGCTGAGTTTTATTAAAAAGAAATAGAAAATTGTACAAATTTACTTTTTAAATAATGATTACTGATTTTTACTTAACTTTGTATAATGTACTTTAACACATGTGATCTCATTTGATCCTCATAAACATCCTTCTGAGGTAGACATTATCCTCATTTTACAGATGAGAGAGCTGAGGTCTAGAGGTAAAAGATTGGATAAGCTTGGTGTGTTTATCCTGGAGAAACAAAGAGTGTCACCCAGCTTTATAGGCTGAGGATTTCACCATCCAATCAGTCATGCAGCAAATATTATCAGAGTATCTAGTATGTACCCAGTGTTAGGAGAATAATGTCAAGCAAAATAGATGTATTCCTTGTATTTATGGGGCTCAAGGACTGGCAGGGGAAACAGGCAACAGGCATTCACCAAGAAATCATGAGGGGCGCCTGATTGGCTCGGTCAGTGGATCATGCGACTCTTGATCTCGGTTGTGAGTTTGAGCCCCACGCTGGGTGTAGAGATTAGTTAAAAATAAAAATCTTTAAAAAAAAGAAATCATAAAAATAATGAAGCAATTATAAACTCTCTTCGAAGGAAAGAAATACCATGCTATGAGAACAATTTATATATAGTAGTGGTACCAGACCAAGTCGAAGGGTCAGGGAATGTTTCCCCTAGCAAATAATTTCTGGAGGTTTTACTTCTTCTTCCCCTCTCCTGCACATCTCTCCCCCAAGCTTCATCATTAAACTTCACAGGGAGGGGCTGCCTAGCTGGCTCAGTCGGTAGAGCGTGCAACTCTTAATCTCGGGGTTGTAAATTGAAACCCACATTGGGTGCAGAGATCACTTAAAAATAAAATCTTTAAATTTCACAGGGAAAGACAATGTAAAATATCTTCATCTGAGAGAAACTCAGAACTGAGTATACATATGCTATATGAATTTGTAAACTTCTGAAATGATTCACCCTGACATTTCCATGTGTCTAATCCACAATGTCCTTTCCTTGACATTATATGATTTGTATACTGCCCCCATCCTTGTGAGGTAGGCAGGCAAATATGACTGTCTATATTTTATGGATGAGGAATGTGAGTCTCAAAGAGGTTAGATAACTTGCCTAAAAACACATGACTAGTTTATGGTAGAGCTGAGATTTGAATTCAGGTCTTGTACCACCTAGATGGTATTATTCTTATAATATTCATTCTTTCATTTATTCATTTATCCATCAAACATGTACCAGTCACCTGAGTGTCAGGCTACATATGGAACAGTCAAGAGCCACTGAAGGATTTGAAGCAGGAAAGCAGCATGGTTTCCAAAGTATGGTCTGACTGCTCGCTTCGGCAGCACATATACCAAAGTATGGTCTGGGATCACTCACGGGGTCTAAATCTCTGAGATTGGGATTTAGTAATCTCCTGATCAGCCAGGTTTGGAATTCTTTTCCAAATCTAATGCAATACAGAGAAAGAATCACTGTATTAGAGAAGGAGGTGGTGCAACCAGTTAACATGACTAAGGTAGTGGCTGTAGAGCGAGACAACCAGGTGAGAGGTGATGAAGTACAGAGACAAAGGGAGGCATTTGAGGGTCATTTAGACAGCATTGGCAGGATTTCCCACTCTACTCTTTCCTGCTCCAGCTTGAAACACTGTAATAACCTTTGAGAGGAAATGGGGTCACCCTCTGGGCTCTGGGATTATTGTCTTCAGGTTTCCTGGATGAGTGGATGAGGTTCAGAGAAGTGGAGCTGGGATTCCTACCTGGGTCCTCAGGCTCTAGTGTCTTTGGGCTTTATTGCACATAGCCATTTATAACCATAGCCCCACGTAAAATATTTATATTTATGTAGCTTGGCTCTTGTTTTGCAAATAACCATCTTATCTCAAGCTGCCTTCAAGCCTTGTATTTCTCCCTCAGTTTCGTAAAGCCTAAGAGAGAAATAAGGGACAGACAAGCAAGGCTCTAAAAGCTTTAAAATATTTACTTCTTGGGACACCTGGGTGGCTCAGTCAGTTAAGCATCCAACTTCAGCTCAGGTCATGATCTCATGGTTGGTGGGTTCGAGCCCTACATCAGGCTCTGTGCTGAAAGCTCAGAGCCTGGAGCCTGCTTCAGATTCTGTCTCCTTCTCTGTTCTTCCCCAGCTCGTGCTCTATTTAAATAAATAAACGTTAAAAAGATTTTTGTTAATCTTTATTTATTTTTGAGAGGGAGAGAGAGAGTGCAAGTGGGGTAGCAATAGAAATAGAGAGAGACACAGAAGCCAAAGCAGGCTCCAGGCTCCGAGCTGTCAGCACAGAGCCTGACACCGGGCTTGAACTCACGAATGGCAAGATCATGACCTGAGCTGAAGTTGGACATTTAACCAACTGAGCCACTCAGGCGCCCCACGTTAAAATTTTTTAAAAATATTTATTTCTTTGGTGCTAGGTAAAGGAAAAAATAGATTTGATTAGACAAACACAAACTCTGGGAGAGAATAGTAAGACAGTGGGGAGATGCACTGCATGTCTTCTTCCTATAAACCCTAGAAGGCTTCCAGGAAGCCTGAAGACAATAATCCCAGAAGCCCAGAGAGTGACCCCATTTCCTCTCAAGGTTATTACAGGGTTTCAAGCTGGAGCAGTTAGGGAATTCAGGAAACTGTAAAGAAACCACAACAGCCTCAACAACCATCTCCCCAAACACCAACATCAACAACCTCAACAATAAAACTTACTAACATCCGTCTCCTTCCCGCCCACAACCACAGACCTGAAGGCGGGTAGATGGGACTATTGGGGACTGATCCTCATTCGGGGTTTGGGTTTCCCACGGTCTCAGGGAGGGGGAAAACTGACACCCTTATGCCTGAATGCATGCACCAGAGGCTGAGGACACCCCCACTCTCCTCACTGCCAGGTAGGTCAGGATTGAAGAGAACTGAGGCAAAAGTTATGTTTGGCAGTGCCAGGGGAAGATTAGCCTGCCCAGATACTGGCCAGGCCAGAAGGGCTAAACCAAGCAGGTGAGGATGGAGGTGTGGGAGAAAAGGGTGGGAAAGTGGGCGTGGCGGGAGCCCTTGACAGGCATATATGGGGTGTGGCGTGAGAACACCTGGAGGGGAGGCTCCCTTGAGGATAACCAATCAGGAGCGGGTTGCGGCCCAGGGGCGGGACCGGGGGATATCTTGGTCAAGATTGGATAACGGCCTGGCGCTGGGAGGGGCCTCGCGCCGCCTGCGCCCGCCGCTTTGCAATCAGCTTCATATACTGCAGTAGTGGCTGTAGTGGAAGCTGGCTGATTGCGGCGCACGTCCCTGAATCTGACGCTCCTCGCTTGCCGCGGAGTTCCTTGAGTCCGGCGTGCATTTTGTCCTGCCCCAAGATCGCTCCATCCTCTGTCCCCTAGCCTCTCACCCAGCTTCCGAAGCTCCGGACTTGGACGTCTGCTGAACGAAATGGTCACAGCTATGAATGTCTCGGACGAAATAGACCAGCTGTTCCAGCCTTACAACTTCGAGCTGTTCCAGGACATGAGGCCCTTTTTGGAGGAATACTGGTAAGACCTGGAGAAGGAGAAGGGCCGTGCCAAGGTCCTTACCTTGATGACTGCTATTTGGGGTGGGTTGGGGGTGAGGGAAGAGACACTTGAATGCCTGCAATGATTTTCTTAAAGAGCAAAGGTATCGGACTCCCCTGTAATGGCTCCATATCTGTTGTCCAAGTGCAGGGTTAGCACCTCAAAGAGATTAGATCTGGAAGAAAGAAAGAGGGAGAGAGAGACAGAAAGGGAGGGCGGGAGGGAGAATGGAAGAAAGAGGATGGGGTGAGAAACGTAGGAGGCAGAAACTGAGGGGACAGAGTATAGTGAGAAATGATCTCTGAGGAAAGGGGTTAATCTGAACTCCTACTCCTACTCCCACCCACCTTATAGACGGCTCTCCTCTGTCCTTTGTGGCCATGTGTGCACACGTGCAGGCATAGTGCTGGTGCCCAGAGACAGTCTGCCCTTCAAATTATCATGTTGTTCCCCCAATGCTACATCGTCCCTGCTGTGGAGAAGGAGACATAGCCAGGGAGCTTTTGCAAGATTTCCCCAGGCTCTTTGGCTTTGCCCTGAAGCTCCTCAGAAGTGTTTTTGGGCTAATTTTGAGCTCCAGCTAATTTTCCATGACCCAACCAGGCAGACAGTATTGCCACATTCTTCTTGCACCAGAGCCCTGGGTTTGTTCTAGGCATGGGCCAGCAGCCATCACCCATTCACAATTCCACCGAAAGAGTGATAACTACAGAAACCTTGGCCACAGCCCTTGCCCTGTGCTAGGTACTTTATATACCTTAGCACTGCCAGGAGAGGAGTGTTATTTCTCCTTTATAATAAGGAAACTGAGGCTCAGAGAACTAAATAGTTTTTCCAATGTCACACAGCCAATAAATGACAGAGATGTGACTCCAACCCAGAGCACTCACCTTAAGAGATGGGTGGGTACTCCTCTAACGAGCACCCACCTGTAAGCCCATCCCCTCTGCCTTCTGCCTGCCAGGGCAACCTCATTCCCCATAGCTCTGGTCTACCTGCTGCTCATCTTTGTGGGGCAGAACTACATGAAGGCACGGAAGGGCTTCAACCTACAGGGGCCTCTGATCCTTTGGTCCTTCTGCCTTGCAATCTTCAGGTAAGACACCCCCCCCCTCCACTCCCTGCCTATCCTGTAGACCCTAGACCCTCATCTTATCCTTAAAAGCTTTCTAGAAACCCCAACTGAGTCAACTCCCTAAGTTGCCCTCTAACCCTCTCCCTAACCCATTCCCTCAGCTCCAGCCCCCTCCCTGGCTTCCACCCACCCACCCACCCACTCGTATTACCCTGTTTTCCTTCTCCCTCTCTCTCTCCATTTTAAAATGTTTATTTATTTTTGAGAGACAGCGAAACAGCAGGGGAGGGACAGAGAGAGAGGATCTTCTGCATGGTCAGTGGAGACCCTGAAGCAGGGCTTGAACTCACGAACAGTGAGATCATGACCTGAGCAGAAGTCAGATGTTTAACCGATTGAGCCGCCCAGGTGCCTATACCCTGTTTTCCTTCTTCCCCAGGCCCCATACTGATAGCTTCTGTTCTATCTCATGAGAACCCTTGTGCTCATGGAGTCTGTGTACTTTTAATGAATTTGCCCAGCTCCTAATACTCTCAGCATCTAACACCCTCTCCCAAGACCTTCCAATAACTTCTCTAGCCCCTCCTTCCCATATTTCATCCCCGAAACTCCTTCCATCTCCTCCATCCTGTCACCCATCCCTACCCATCCCAAGAGCCCTATTCCCTAACTCAACTTTCAGTCCAGTCCTCCAGCATTCCCTGGTCCTTCCCCTAGCCCTCATCTCCTCTAGATTACTGGTTGGATCCTGGCCCCAGATCTCAGAAGTTGTGATCCATTTCATTGGAAGTGGGGGAGAAGTGGTGGAGCTTGGGACAGTGATCTGCCAGGCCAAGGAGGAAGGGTGAATTGGTGTCTGGGGATGACCCTTACACCTTTTCCCTCTCTCCTATTTCAGTATCCTGGGGGCAGTGAGAACGTGGGGCTATATGGGGACCGTGCTACTTAGGGGCAGCCTAAAGCACACTGTTTGCTTCTCCGTCTTCATCCAAAATTCCGTAATCAAATTCTGGTCCTGCCTCTTTCTTCTCAGCAAGGTCATTGAACTTGGTGAGTGTCAAGGCTTTGTCTCTCTGGTGCCTGGTCAACTGCATCCCTCCTCGGTGCCCCCCACACCATCACATGGAGACTGCCTCCCCCCACCCCTGGGTCCTAACAACACCTCTTACCAAAGCCCCTCTTTAGATTATTTTCCACAAAGACCCCTCCCCATGCCCTGAGAATTCCCCCCATTCCCCTACAGCCAGTGTGGAGGGTGGTTCCAGCACTGGGTGGTATGCCAGCTATGACTCCCCATCTCCCAGGAGACACGGCCTTCATCATCCTGCGTAAGCGGCCACTCATCTTTGTACACTGGTACCACCACAGCACAGTGCTAGTGTACACGAGCTTTGGATACAAGAACAAGGTGGCTGCAGGAGGCTGGTTCATGACCATGAACTACGGTGTGCATGCCATCATGTACATCTACTACACTCTGAAGGCTGCCAAAGTGAAGTCCCCCACGTGGTTACCTAAGCTCATCACCAGCCTGCAGATCCTGCAGATGTTTATGGGAGCCATTGTCGGCATCCTAAGTTACATCTGGAGACAAGAACAGGGATGCCACACCACAACGGAACACTTCTTCTGGTCCCTCGTTTTGTACACGACCTATTTCATTCTCTTTGCCCATTACTTCCACCACACCTACATAACGCCCAAGGCCAAAGCCAAGACCAAGAGTCAGTGAAGGGCTGGAGAAAAAGGAGCCCCAGTCTCTCTCCCCACCAAGGCACTGAGGGGCTGAGCTTAGGTTTGGGAGAATGATTGGGATGCCTTTCCTGCATGGTTTTCCCCATGGGATGTGTGCCCCAAGGTGGCAGGAAGTTATGTCAGACAAGAAGTGTCAGCCCTGGGATGGGGTGCAATCTAGTACTTTGATGTTTCCATTTTTAATGTGAAGGCCAAGCAGGTCCTAGGTTGGGGGTAGGACTGAAGAGGATCCCCAGAACGGAGTTATTTATATTTCTATCCAGAAATCTTCTTCTTGCTCTATTTTTTAATTAAAGATTTCAACACGATTTTGGGGGCTTTGGGATTTTGGGGAAGAGGAGGACTGCTGTGATGGGAGAGGGCTGCTGGCAAGCAGGATGATCACTGGGTGAGGAGACTAAGAAGGTGTGTGGAAGGATGAGAGGCTCACACACAGACACTCAAGAACCCTAGGCCTGGTAGGCACTTAATAAATATCTGTCACAGACCAGAATTTTATTGCTATTAGAGGCCCAAGCCCCTCATAGGAACAGTGAGAAACAGGTGCAGAAAGGCGGAGTAACTTATCTAAGATCATAGGCTTCCTAAGTTGCAGAATTGATTCCTGCCAAGTAAGCGTTGGAGACCAGACCTCCCAGTTATCCGCCATGAGACCACCGGGTGGCGCCGCAGCACCAACTTTGGCCAACGCCAGCCAAGTTGCTGGCCCCTAAGCCACACTCAACAAACGCGCGTGCAGGTGCGCTCCGTGGGTCCAGGAATCCCCCAGCTTTTCCATCCTGGTGTTGGGAGCTGAGGGGGTACTGAAGCCCTAGAAGCCCCGGCCCTTCTTTCCTGCACACCCAGCTCTCCTTTAGAAATGGGAGAGCTTGAGGGGAGGGGGCTGAATCGCAACTCTGAATCATCAGGCCTTTGGCAGTCCGCGCACGTTTATTTCATTAATCTTTGAAAATGAGGAGAGGAGTCTGAAGAAGGCGGGGTGGGCCAAGGGTCAGTTGGCCCCTGGGGAACTGGTCCCTTTTCCTGGCCTTAGTCCCAGGGGCGCGGACTGTGTGTAGGGTCCAGTCCACCCCTCAGGGTCGGCGGTGGGGGAAATCTCTCTCCTGAGCCGGCCGCCTCCCCCCGACCCTTCAGCTGCCCCAGCACCCCTCTCAGACCCCGGGGCAGGGGCAAGCCAGTCTAGACGACCCCAGTCCGGGGAGGCTGTGAATTATCGACCCCGCCCTCGGGGATGGTCGACGGACCGGGCCATTCATACGGGCCGTTCCACGGCGTACTGGCACGGACTGAGGTTGGCGGCCGGGGGCGGCCCGGGCACGGCGGGGTAGCTGAAAGAGGCGTGTTGTTTGGCCTTGAGCCTCAGGCTGGCCAGACTCGAGTTACACGGGTCCCGATATACGTAGGGGGAGGAGGCGGCTGCAGCAGCGGCTGCGGCGGCCGAGGCGTAAGGGCAGGATACTGCCCCGGAGGACACTGCGGCCGGAGCCAGCCCGGGGGGCCCCCCGCCCAGGCCCTGCAGGGCCCCGGGCCCTGGCACGGTGCCCGGGGCGGCCGCGGCCGAGGGCACCATGGAGGCGGCGATGGAGCTGGGTGGCGAGAAGACGGGCTGCGATGCCAGAGGCCCCACATTGACCGAGTTGAAGGCGAACGGGAAGGTCTTGGCAGCGAGCGGCGGGCCGAGAGCCTTTGGTGGCCAATTGCCGTACGAGTAGCCGGGGTACACCTCCTCGTAGGGCGGCACCAGCCCCCCGAGCGGCGCGGCGAAGCCGCCCTTGCACAGCTCCGCCTGCTGGCTGCGCTCGCGCTTCCGCCACTTGGCGCGCCGGTTCTTGAACCACACCTGCGGGAGTGCGAGAAAGACTGTCAGAGCAGCAGCCGGGCGGAGGCCTGGGGTCAGCGCGGCTGGCGGCTAGGTCACCGAGACCCGGGTTCGGGCAGGGGCAGGGCGGAGGACAAACGAGACGGAAGTGGTTAGAGACGGGATTGGGCAGCCAGGCCGGGGGCAGGGGCAGCGCACCGCGTAAAGGGGCTGAGAACAGTTGTGGGCGGCAAGATTGGGTCAGGGGGGGCATGGTCTGGAGGGTCCTGTAGGATGGGGTCAAGGAGGGGTGAAGAAGAGAACGAGAGACAGTGCCGAAGGAGAAGAAACGCGCGGCCTGGAGCGACAGGGTGGAGTCAGAGCAGAGGCCAGAGGCTGGTTCTAAGGAGGCGGTGCGGGGCAGCAGGCGGAGGTCTCCGCACGTTGGGTGTTGGGCCGAGGGTGGGCAGTCAGGGCAGAGGCACAGGCTGCTGGCTCCAGAGCTACTCGCTGAGCGTCAGGCTAGAGGGAGGCCCGGGCCGGGGACTGGGCGGGGGGAGGGGGCGGTGCCGGGAAGGTTGCAGGTCTGAGAGGACCTTACCCGCACGCGGGCCTCAGTGAGGTTGGTCCACACGGCGATCTCTTCGCGCGTACTCATGTCGGGGTAGCGGTTCCTCTGGAAGGTCGCCTCCAGTTCCTGTAGCTGCTGGCTGGTGAAGTGGGTGCGCTGCCGCCGCTGCTTCTTCTTCAGGGAGCCGTCTTCCGGGGAGCCTCCGGGCAGCGAAGCCGAGGCCTTCTCCGAGTCTGGGGGCCGAGATGGGGGCAGGTCACTGGACGCCCAGGCCTGCGCGAACTCTGCGGTTCCCAGACCTCCTCCACCGAGCCTTCACTCCCACCCTGCCTTCCACTCCCAGGTCCCCTCGCCTCCGCAAGAGGGATTGAGCTGCTATCTCCCCTACTCCCAGTAGGGGGTGCGCTCACCGCTGTGCTCTTGGCCCTTGCAGCCGTGTTCTGGGAGTGGCGGGTGGGGAGTGCCCGCATCTGACAGCGAGAGGGCCGGGCTCCGGGCCTCCGCCTCGCTGAGCAGGCCGAACTCCATGGAGGGAGGACTCTGGAAAGGAGAGAAGACACAGACCAGGTTGATGGGGCTAACATCTCACAGTTATCCCGTTCCCAGTAGTGTTTCCCCTCAAGTTCACTGTCCCCTTTCTCAGCCACCGATATAAGCTACTCTCGTGTGCGTACCCTAGGATAGAATGGGGAAACAGTAGCCTAAGGGGGAGAAGGTGTATACCCAGAAGTTTCATGCACAGATATGCACACCAAACTGTTTTGTTCACTGATGGGCACCGAAAACTCTGCCTGGTGCACAGTTGCTGTTCAATAGATACTTATCAAGTTAATGAAAACTACACTATTGCACACCACATACTGTATACCACAACCTCAAAAACTTCAGTTCCCTTTCGCATGTATGTCCAGTATCCCCACAAACTCATACATGCCCCTCAGCTAACATGAGACACTACCTGAACCTCTGTTACTCACTCTTTAGTGGGGCAGGTTTGATTCTGAATGAGGCACAATATGTCTCACACAAGGAAAATCACTGCTATTATTTATGAGTACTTACTATGTGCCTTTACTTCATTATCTTTCTTCTCACAAGAATGCATCGATATTAAGTATTATCACCCTTGTTCCAGTGAGGAAACTGAGACTTGAAGCCACCACTAAGGTCACAGAGCTCATACGTGGTGGAACTGGGATCTGAACCAGATCTGGGAAACTCCTCAGCTAATGCTTTTTCTTCATTTGCTTTTTCAAATTGTGTTCCAAACCCCCTCAGGGACTGGAACTTGGGACTAGCCTCAGGGATAGAGCTCTAGCCTGGCCTGGCTTGGATCTACTTCAACTAGGGCAGTCTTGCTTTTGCCTGTTTTGTTTATCCTTTCTAGGGAGATAGCATTTGAAGAAAGGGTTCCAGGATCAGAAATAAGTTTGAAAATCCCTGGGCATTCTTGCCTTGTCTGCTTCTATGCCTACCTGGACACCTATCACACCCTTACCAGTTCTCATGCCAGTCTCTACCAGCACTCCCCACCCTCAGCAGTAGATGTGGGCTTCTTAAGGTCATATTCCCACCCTTACTGCCTATCCCAAACCTCTCCTGACTTTGCCCGGGAGACTGCCTGGGTCCCTCTCCAAGTCTCCCCTGCAGGGTCCTCTTTCCTGCTGGCTCTTCCAAGTCCCCTCTGGTGGGATGAGGAGAAAGGAGCACTAGTGAGGTTCAAGAACTCTGGATGCCTCTTAGAGGAGAACCAAAGAAGGCTAGGGACAGAGGAGCAGGATGAAGAGTTAGCTGGGTAGGAGGGGTCCATCTGCCTCCCCATTAACAAGGACTTAATGCAGGCTGTGCAAGGTGGCATTAATGTGGCGGATTAGCCTAGATTGAGATGTGTGTCACTTGGCTGCTCTGAATTTATTAGGAGCCTTTCTCAGGGAGGCACAGATGGGCAGCAGCCTTTATTTGCACATGGTAATGCCCCCATCAACCAGCTGAGAGATGACAGCTGCCTCCCCCCACCAAGCGAGATTGGGCATGGGACAGAGGTCAAGGCAGGAGGTTGAGAAGCAGTCCCCATTCTGTCCGCAGGCAGAGGGGTCTAGACCTTGGACCTTTTCCTAGGGTTGGAGAGGTAGGACTAAAGGGGAACCCGGGAAGGAGAGACGTCAGGTTCGGGGTGGGTGTGCTCAGCTTACCTCCCCTTCCAGATCTGCAGTCAGGAATCAGGCTTGGGGCTGCCCCAGTGATGGTCTGATAGAAGGGAAATGCCCTTGGGTGGGGCCTCTGGCAGCCTTGACTGGTAGTTCTTCCCAAATAGCTCAAAAGGCTTAGAACTGGGAGCTGGAAAAGGGGGTGTTCTGAAGTCTCCTTTTACTTCATATCCAAGATGCTCTTGAAATGCAAACCATGCCCCTGACTTCTCCGGAGGCCATGGGAGCAACACCACTGGGAAAAGAGGGATAACTGGGTTCGCCTGAAGGGAAAGCTAAATCCCACAGTGCCATTTGTCCTTCCAGTCTGCTTTGGCTCCAGACTTCCACTATTCCAAACTCCCCTTCCCCCAGCATTCCATACCTGTGTCTTGGTTTCACCCTCTATTGCAGCAGAGGGAGGCAGGGTGAGGAGAGACAAGGGCCAAAGTAAAAGACGAGGCCGAGAAAGCAGACTTCAGGCTATGTGTTCCCAGAGACAGACAGACACACATGCAGACACACATGGGCCTCCACTCAGACAAAATAAGCACTTGGACTTGGAGCTAGAGGCATACAAACACATACTCTCCCACACATGTGCTCCCACATTCAAGCAGACAGACCCACACCGTCACACAGTCTCCTCTCTCTGTGACAGGGACAGCTGCCTTGGCTGTTTTGGAGCTAGCCGTTACCCTCCCCCCTTCCTGGCCCCTCTGAACCTCAGCTCTCAGTCCCAGGAACTAAGGACTCTATGGGGGAGGAGGAGGCCAAAGGGGCCAGGGGAGTGCTCTATACTCAGTGGTTGCTGGGGGAGAGCCTGTTTGGCTGGGTGGGGAGAAGTCTGAATAAGAGGATGGCTTGGGGGAAGAGGGCAGAAATTGTCCAGCTCCCACCTAGGAAAGTGATTTGGTATAGCTGGAAGAAATTAGGTTTGGAGACAAAGATCTGGGTTCATGTCCTGGCTCCCCAACTTCCTAGCTATGTGTTCTTTACCTCTCTGGACATATTTTTTCCATCTCTAAAAGGGAAAACATAATTCCTTCCCTACCTACCTCTAGTATTGTTATAGGGTTAAAGTAAAACTTGATGTAAAAATAAGTGGGGGTAAAACTCTATCCAAGTTGCTTTCCCCTCCCTCCTTACTCATTGAACAGATGTTTATTTGGCACCTCTATGAGCTGGGCACTGAGTAAGGCACTGAGGCTAGAGTGGTAAGATCTCATCCTCACATCTGCCCTTGCTTGAGTTCACCTTCTTAGACCCTGAATCTCCCAGTGAAGAATTTCTCTATTGAATAAAGGTAAGTATGCAGCATTTGAGAGTGGAATGCAAAGGTGTATTGTGAATACTCTACCCTACACATAAGGGAGGGCCCAGTCAATAAGGTAACAACAAAATGGACAGAATAACCCAAGCTAAGAGGCACTTTGGGGATCAGGGACTGGTGAAAGAAAGAAGGAAGCTTTCAGGCTCTTGACTGGGGTAGTAACAGTGGGAAGGGCGTGATGAGGCTGAGAAGGGCCTTGCCTGTGAAACTGAAAAGGCAAGAACACCACAGTCAGGCAGGCAACAGAGAGATAAAGGGTGGGGGCACAGGCCTCTAGCTGACTCGTGGCTGGGTGGGCTAGCCAGGCAGAGGCGGGGGGCGCCAAGCTGTTGTCTGAGCTGGAGACAGGCTGGCTGAGGATTAAGCTCCCCCAAACTGTTGGAGGTCAGGAAGCTGGGGAGTTGGGACTGAGGCCAGGGGCTTCGCCTCGCTCAGTGGACAGGGACAAGCAGTAAGTCTGGAAGCTGCAGGATTGGTTGACGCTGGTAGGAAATACCAGGCAGGGCCAAAGAGAGTCAGGATATAACGGTGGTGCTGAGTCCAGTTCTGGGAGGGGCTGCCTGTCCCCCATCCAGCCTTCCTGACACACCCTGCTGGGGATGCACGGGCAAGGCTCCGTGGGGTCAGGGTGACAATCCTAGCCCAGGGAAGAAGAAAGGGCCTGCAGGCGCACTCTGATTCTGAGGTACAGGCTGCCTACATGGAATTACAGGAAGCCTATCATGGACTGCAGCAAGAACAAAATATTCAAGGTATATTAAGATGGAGAGCAGAGGTCATCACAGGCCAGAGAGTTCACAGTAGGGAGGCCATGGCTTCCAAGAGACCCAAGCTCATGGCAAGAAGGCAAATGCCATGTGTGCCCACTTTTGTCCTGACGCCAACGGGAGAAACCAGGACTACAGCCAGAGGGCTCCCAAGTAGTTGAAATAATAATGCCTAAGCAGAAGGTATACCCTAGAACTGAGATGGGAGAAAACCACTAAATGAAGAGGAAGATGGAGGGGATAGAGTTGGGGTGCTGTGGCTCTGCTCAGCAAATAGCAGGTTGGCAATAGAGTATAAACCAGGGCCCTTAACTAGCATGGAGCCCACCTAGAAACCTGGATCTGAAGTGAGGCCCTTAAGTTCATCAGGGATGCTGAACACCCAAACCGTCTGGTTTGCCGAACTGCGGTGAGCAAATGGGAGCAAACGAAGACAGCTGTAGACGAGTCTCACAGCCCCACGAAGAAACCCTAAGACTCAAGTGGAGGCAGCAATGATTTGATGTGGTTAATTTATCAAGGGGTAAGTTAAGGATCAGAGAAATGGGCCCCCACACCCACTCTTCCCCTTTCTTCTTTCCTTCAGCAAATGTTAGGTGCTAAGACAAATCCCTAAGAATGGTAAGGCACAGAGCCTAACTTCTAGGAGCCTGTACAGTCTGGGGAGGCAAACAGGATGGACGACGATAGGCTGAATGGGACTAATATTCACATTGTGGGGGATCAAAGAGATGGAATCCCATGTAAGGTATCAGGTTTTGGGGCTCAGAGAAGGTAGCACATGGCAGAGCTGGGAACTGGGGAGGTAAAGGAGCAGAGGCTTCTAAATAACACAGCAGGATTAGGAATGAGCTGGCAGGTTCAGAGGACAACAGGCAGCCTAATGTGGCCAGGGTCTCAGTGTGGGCCATGGGAGATCATCAGAGAAAAACAGGTCGGGGGGACTCCAATGAAGGACAAGGGATGGTGCTTCAGGTTTGATAGAGTCTAGGCTAGAGCATCTCCAGCATTTCCATCAAAAACCCCTAAGACCAGTAAGAGAGAACATGACTCTGGGAAACTGGGAGCACAACCTCAAACATCTGCCACCAATATGGAACTTCTTTGAGATCTCCAACCTTATGGTAAAAATTGAAGCAAATTTTGCATTCTGTTCCATACTTAAATTATATTTGTCTTAATATAAAATAATGTTTTCTCTCCAAATCTCCACGTGACATCTTCAAGTGACATCACACAGCAGGAAGATGGGCCATGTTTATCTTGCAGCGTCATGCCCCTTCCACTCCTGTCCTGCCCTCTCCCCCCATCCCCCCTTTTGAGAAGCAGTGCTCCAAGCAATGGGAGTCACTGGAAGCTTGCAGGCAGGGGAGAGACATAAGAGCAGCATCTCTGAGACCTTTATTTGGCTGTGGTGAACAGAATGGATTGAGCAGGGGAAAGGTGGGAAAGGGGGCACTTAACTAAAGTGTAAAGAAGGCCCCAGGGAGGACAATGGAAAAGGAGTGGAGAGAGATTTGAAAGCAGCTCTCACTTACCCCACTGCCTTTCTGTCCCTATCACTCTCCTCATGGGTCCCTGGTCCATGACCATGGACTAGACACTCCAGATGATCCCAAAGCTCAGGACCTAATGGATCTTTCAGGTTAGCTTCCTTCTTCCTCCCCACCCTCTAGGACTCATCATTTAGAATGAATGGAGAAAAAAAGATTTGGGTGGCTCTGTCCCTTTCTCATGCCTATCCCCAGCTCAGTTCCAGCCTGCTCCCCTCTGCCCTCCTGGATCTGGGTTCTGGGCTCATATTCACAGCCTTGAAGAGGAGGCAGGCAGGGATCGGATCAGATTAGTGGGAGAGTTAAGCATTTGTGGAGCTCCCTAGAACTCTTCTTGGAGAGGAGCAGGGGTAAATTGCAGGCATTAGAAGCTTGGGATAGGGTGTTCCATCTGTCATTGAGAATCTTCCTGTGACTGGATCAGATGCTACCAGGCTGCTCTAGGACTTGAGACCCCATCCTTCCAAACAAAGATTCTGTGGTTACAGGGGACCTACAGTTTGGGCATAATAATAGCAATAATGCTTCTTATTTCTGTGGTGCTTCTCCATTTGCAAAGGGCTTTCAAATACATGATTTCATAGAACTCTTAAAACCACCTTGAGTGTCAGGAATGTGCATTCTCATTTCACCTCTAAGATGAATTTGTACAAGGTTACACAGATTGAAGAGATTTGAATCCAGTTCTCCTAAAACCAGAGTCTGAGTTCTTTCCACGCCTTGCCCCCTCCGCTCCAGCAACCATTTGTGGCTCTGACATGCACTGATCCTCCCAAGCCCTGAAGGATTCCATTTCTACTTCCTGCCTCTACCTCCTTTCTGGAAATGAGCTTTGGAAGTTTGCTGCCCACTGTGTGCCAAGGAACATTTTCCTATTCATCCTGAGCTTGCATCACTCCGGTTCTATGAGGCCCCCTCATCTCCCATTTCAGGATTTGGGGAGCAAACAAATCTTCTGCTTATCTAGGCCTTTCATTATTTGTGGATTTCCATCCTATTTCACCTTCCAGAGGCCTAAACTTTGAAGTTTGCTCTCTCTAGCAGCCCCTTGCTCCCCATTCTGTGAATCATTCTCTGATCCTTCTCTAGGTCCATGACATTCTCCATAAGAGCCAGTGACCAGGCATGCACTCAACTACATGGTTTTATGAAAGGATGGGAGAAAGTTCTATTTTTTGTTTCCACTCGTCTTCATTATAATGGTATTGCTTTTTGGCAATTTCTGGTAAATGCAGAACTTTAGGCTAAGGTCTTCAGGGAACCATCTCTAATGCCTTCCCTATTCCTTTCCTGACTTTGAAAATGAAATGCCTTTCATTTCACCCATATTTTCAGTGATTTTTCACAGGTGATGGGAGCACAAGCCCCTGAAAAAGGTATCAGAATATGGTGGGAGTAATTGGGGTGTTTCTTTATATTTATCAAAAGCGGGCAAGGGATAAAAAAAAGGTTGAGAAACAATGGTCTAGCCAGTGATAAGCAAACTTTAAAATTGAGGAATGAAGGTGGTAGTGTGGGGCGTATATATTATATGTCATTCATGGGTGGTGGGTGAGAGAGGTTGAGAACCACTTGTTTAGGCTACTCATTGCTAAACACATCGCTTTGCACCTATCCCATGAAAACTCAGTCCCTAGATGGCTTGCTCTGCTGACTTACACAGACAGGGAAAGTTCTCTCTTCTCTGTTCCCTTTAGCGTAACTAGGCTCTGGTTAAAGAGTTGGGGGTCAGGGTGGGTGATCACTGTATGGGTCCAAAGGAATTAAGGCCCTTCCCCAACTGCAGATAAAACAAAAGCGACAGTTGGGTGGGCCTGAGACATCCTTCCCCACCAGACTCGGAGGGCCATATAGGCCCCATGTTGACCCCAGAGTCTGCATTCCTTCCTTCTTCCTCTCAGCCACCAGGGTGCTGTTGGGATTGGTGGGGCTGAGAGAGCCAAAAGGGAGACAAAACCACAGAGTTTGCTTTGCTAAAGGGCTGCAGTTTTCTCTTCAGGCCTGGGCTTCTGCCCCTTGCAGGGAAGGAGTCTTTAGCCTGCTGACACCCAGGTAGGAAGCTGGGGCTGTCTGGTCAGCTGTATTGGAATTAGGAGTTGACTCTGAGTTTGTGAGGGAACTGAAGCTGTCAGGGGGGCTTGTGCCGACTCCTCCTCACCCTCCTATTGCCCTTTGTGGTTCATTTTTTCCTTTCCTGGTCTAGCAATCCCACCATTGTCTTTCTCTCCTCAAATTTGGATTCTAGAAGTGCGGGGGGATGATGCTCAGATCTAGTCTGGGTTGGAGAGGGAAGGTCCCCCAGCGCCACTCCACTCCAAGGCCAGGCCTTTGCTCTCACTCCCTGCTCCCTGTCCCCCTCCCCGCCTCCGCAGCCCCTAGGGGCAGAAACTAGTTTGCGAAGTGTGAGCTGGGATTTGAGGCGACCCACCACAGCGAACCCCACTGCACATGCAGCAGCTGAGCAAGGCGCGGCCGGGTAGATGGACATGCCACTCGGCCAGGGACATTCTGTCCGCCCCTGCCGGACACAGTGCCTGCTCCGGAGAGACCCACCTCGCCTCCCCGGACATTCTGTCCGCTCCGAGCCGCGCGCGCGGCGGACATTCCGTCCAATTCCATGTGGCTCCAGGCCGTAGCCCATCCGGGCCGTGACACCCCAAGCCCGACACGCCAGACCCGCCGGCTAGTCGCTCGGGCTGCCCAGCTTCGGCCCTGCCACCCGCACAGCGGCCATCTGACCCAGTCGCAGCCAGGCTCTCACAACACGGCTCCTATCCCGACTGCGAAGTGGCTGGGAAGAGAAGCGTGTGCGACCAGACTCACTCCTGCTCCCAGCCCCTCAAGTCTGATCCCTGGGAGAGGGGCGTCCGGAGCTGTCAGCTGCCCCCACGCTGCGCGGCCGCCTCCAGCTCCCCCCGCTGGCCAGGGCCTCGGCAACCCTGTTTGCTCCCTGACCGCCTGCCCCGCGCCCCCGAATTCCAGGGCTCTTTCTGGTAATGATTTCCCGACTCCCTGCTTCGCGGAGCTCCGGTCCGGGCTTCTTGTCTCCGGCTTCCCTCCGGATCCCGAGTCTCCCTCTTCTCTGTCCCCCGAGTCCTGACGCTGAGTTTCCCTTTTCCTAAGTCCTGGCCCCGAGTCTACAGTACGCCCTCCCAGTCTAGACCCGTTCCCCAGGCACCGTTCCCCAGTTCAGCCACCCAGGTCCTGTTCTAGGGATCCTGAAGTTCGGCCGTGGCCCCTCGGCCTCATGAGCCCCTCTCCCCGCATGGTCAAGCACTCACAGTGAGTCCCGCAGCAGGCAGACTCCCGGCGGCGGCGGCGGCGGCGGCGGCAGTCTGGAGGGCAGGCAGGGGCCAGGGGCCGGGCACCCGGCCGGGGCGGGGGCCACCCCCCTGTGCCCGGACCGCCGCTCGGCTCCGGCGCTCCCCGACTCGCTGAGGGAGAGAGTGAGCCTCGCGGCTGACTGCCACCCCCCGCCGGCTCCCATTCACTTTATGGCAGCCCAGGGCGCCCCCAGCCCGCGGCTGCTAGCCTTGCGCTTCGGGCCCCGCCCCCTTCCAGCTGCGCCTCCCGGGCTCCACCCTTTCCAGCTGTGAATTTTCAGGCCCCGCCTTCGGGGGAGGGATCGGGCCGGCGCACCGCCAAGAAGCCCGCCCCCTGGCCAATCGGAGGCACTCCTCAGCATCTGGGCCACGCCCTTCCCCACGTGGCTGAAACCTCGCTGAGCCAGAACATTTTGGCAGAGCCAAGCGGGCGAGAGTAAAGTGGGGCCGGTGGCCCCGCGGAGTCGGGGCCCGCCGGCGGCGAAGTGGGGCCAGGCCGCTACTCTGAGCAATGTACAGTGGTGCCGGGGAATTGTACAGTGCAGCCGGGGCGCCAGGTGGGAGGGCGCACGGGCCGGGAGAGGCCACCGGGTTTCAGCGCTTGGTTGTCGCTCAAGTTTCGCTGATTTTCTCCACTTGTCGCTGTCTGTCTCCGCGCTTTTGTCTCTGCTCCAGTACTCCCATGTCTTGCCTTTCTTTCCTCTCCTTTCTCCTCCGCTGCTTTGCTCTTGCTGTTTGCCCCTCTCCTCCGTCCTCTGCCCCTTTGAAAGACTAATTTATCTTTCTCTGTGCTATTTTTCTTTACATCTTTCTTTTCTTCCTCTTCTCGGCTATCTCCTGTCCTGTCCCCCCACCTCTCCTCTTCTCCAAGTAAGGTGGCTTCGTTAAGAAAGCAGGGTTTGGAATGAGGCAAACCAAGGTGTCATTCTAACCCTGCCACCACCACCGAGTGTCCTTGGGCAAGTAACTTATCTACTACCCGCCTACTCCCGCCTACCCCTCAGAATTAAAGGAGGCTCTCACTGTAAGTCAGGGCCTGGGTGGTTCACCTGTTAGTCTACACCCTTGGCTTGCCCAGGCTATGTTCTCACAGGCTTGACAGGGCTAGCTTCTCCCAGGGTGATACCAGGTTCATCCTGTGGGCAAGATGTGGCCTTGATGCTTGCTAGATAGGGAGTTGCAAGGGACAGGACTGATGTGCCAAAGAACATGTGGAGTGAGGCTGGGTTGCTTGGGTGCCCCTGAGGGCCCTAGGCCTTATCATACAGTATGATCCTAAAATAAATCTGACCAGTCATGTCTCTGCCTAAAACTCTGCAATAGCTCCTGATTGTTAAGACAAAGGCTAAGCTCCCTAGTTTGGCATACAAGACTTTCAGGACCTGACCCTGCCTCCCCCTCCCACCCCACCCCAGTGCAAAAGGGTGTTTTTATTAAAGCATGGGGACAGGACCCATGGGCAGGAAGAGCTGCCTGGACATGACCTTGTCTAAATCTCCAATCTCCTAGTGGTTTCCTGCACACCTCTGGCCTTTCTTTGGACAGTAACATATTCCCAGCCTTCATCTTGCCAACTCCTACTCATCTTCCTAAGCTCCAATCAGGTCTCATTTTCTCAGAGAAAATGGGTTCCTTAAATACCCAGGGTTAGCTTCATGCTCCCACAACCCTGTTACACACACTCTCTATTACTCCACCCACCATACTGAAGAGATCAGCTTATGTGAAGTCCTCTACGATGGTAAGCCTTAGGAGGTCAAGTACCATGTCTTCCTCATATTTCTATTCCTAGGCATTATGTAGAACTCAATACTGAAATCTAAGAGGGAGATATTCTGCCTGGTAAGATGATGGATATTGTCATCTTTCCCCCCCTCATTTCTTTTTTTTTTTTTTTTAATTTTTTTTTTCAACGTTTATTTATTTTTGGGACAGAGAGAGACAGAGCATGAATGGGGGAGGGGCAGAGAGAGAGGGAGACACAGAATCGGAAACAGGCTCCAGGCTCTGAGCCATCAGCCCAGAGCCTGACGTGGGGCTCGAACTCACGGACCGCGAGATCGTGACCTGGCTGAAGTCAGACGCTTAACCGACTGCGCCACCCAGGCGCCCCCCCCCCCCATTTCTAACACACTCCCATTCATGCATTTAGGTTGATTAATTGTTGGAAGTATATGGGAGCAGAGATGAGGAGAGTAGGGAGTTTTGGTGTACTTAGGATTTTCCAGTTGGCTCTCCAGGACCTCTCAACCTGAGACAGGCCCAGAAGACCGAATCCCAGGTTTCAAATGAAAGTGGAAATGGCTCAGGTACTGTGGAAAGAGGTGATATGGTGGTTCTGTCTTCTTCCTCTAACTCTCTTTGGGTGAAAGAGGCAAGATCCTCAAGTTGGACCCAGAGTTCAGAAGCCTGGTCTGCAGGTGCAGGAAGCTGTTGAGGAGTTCTCAGGTCTGATGTTCAATCTTGTGGTGTCTTCAAATTAGAGGAATCTAGAGCATTCCCACATTCCTGTGGGGTTAGGTATGGAGTTTCTCTGGATTCGGGTCATCCATAAATGGGGAGAAAGTTGGTATCTTTTCCCACTGCCTCGGTAGTCTCTTCAAGTCTGCTGGGACACCTGGGCTCTGTTCCAGCAGACAGTCTGAGAATTACACCATTCAATCAGCAAGGAGAAAACTCATCCCCTTGTCTTCTTCCTACACACTCTCACTTCTAGGTAATTCTAAATATCCCGGCAACCTCTGTCATCTCTTGCAAGGGGAGAGGCAGCTGGAGGTAGAAGAGTGAAGATTGGGGTGGGCATCTAGTCCTTGGGCCTCTTAGCATTTCCAAGGCAAACAGGAAAGGCTTTAGTTTCTTGGCCCCGGGTGATGTTGACTAGCCCTCATGATTAGATTTTTTTCAGGTCGGTAAGTAGTGTCCAGTGCTTAGTATGAAGAGGAGAGTTGGAAGTACAACCCGATAGTCTAAGGCATAAGAAGTAGTGAGAGGCAGTGAAAAGGGAAGCTGGACTGAAGGTGTGGACACCTGGGTTTGTCTCTCTGCTCTGCATTAATTAGGTACGTGAACGTGGGGGCCATCTTTCCACCCTGGGACGCGTTTTACAGAGACCTGAATTAGATATCCAAGATTCCTGCTCCCTCTCATTTTCTCTCTTTCTGAATGATAGGAATGCGGCACAAGATGCAGAAACAGAGTTGCAATGGGACAGACACCCGTATGAGAAACCAAACAGGGCAGGCGGGCGGGAGGGTGGGGAGGTTCCAATGGATTATGGGACTGGTTTTAGGATGGAAAGAACCCAGAGCTGCCTCGAAAGGAAGTGAGTGATCCCTCAAAGGGCAAGATATTGGCCTACATAACTTTTGTTAGGGGGTGGCCGGGGTGGGCAGGGGAGGGAAGTGGAGGGCAGTAAGGTCGCCTGCTCAGACTCTCAAAACGGACCCCGCCCCCTTTCCAGCAAATCGTAACTTTCCTCCCCATAATGCCCAGCAGCCACGGCTAAGCGGCACACTGCAACCAAACCTACCAAGCTCCACCTCTCCACCCGCCCAGCACAATTTTTAATTTTTATTGGCTCTTTTAACTGTCACTCAGAGAGTCCTCGTATCCGTTGGTTGTCCCCTACCTACCCTTTTCTTTCCCTTGTAATCTCGCCTCCTTAGGTAGTACCCGCCTCCCTAAGCTAATTTTCTCTTTCTATTGGGTGGCTGGAATGCCACTTCTCACGATACAATGCTATGATTGGCTGTAAACAGCAGGGCTCGCGCAGTTACCAGGCAGCGGGCTAGACTGAGGCTAGTTACCACGTCAGAGAGCTGACAGGGAAGGTAGCCGGCTCCACCGCCCGTTCCGGCCGACTCTTTCTGGCCGTCTTTGCGCTCCCTGACTTCGGCCTCAACTTCCAGGAAACAGGCTCCTTCCCTTCTCCCATCTGCCACCAGAGCCGGGAGAGCCGCTTAAAGACGCCTTCGGGGCCCGGGCTGGACATGAGCAGCGGCTGCGGGTCCTGGGACTAGGCCCCGCCATTTTGGATCCGCTGACAGGTCAGCGAAGTCTCTTAGAGTTTCAGTGTCGTAAAGGCCGCCTTGACATCGCCACAGGGAATGAGGGGAGGTGGGCCCTTAAATTGGACGAGCCGGGTGGGTTAAGGACGCAGACGCAATAATAAGTCGGGGAGAGATTGTTGTGGGAGGGAACTGGAAGGCATGCAGGGGGCAAAGGTCAGGCCCCCGCGGCTGGAGGGGCGACTTCGGCTCTGACTTCTGATCCCTTTCGGGTGTCCGAATCTTTCTTCTTGTGTTCTCAGGCTTAATCTAGTCTTCAGCTTCCCTCTTCTCGAGCTTTCTGCATCCCAAAGAGCCCAGCCCTCAAAACCTGAAAGCAAACCTAAAGAACATTGTATGTACTTTTTAAGATGGATTTTTAGACCTTAGGTATGAGAGTCTCTGCAGATCCTGTACAGCGTCCACTTCTGTTTGACTGCCTCATTAATACAGCTGACTGCTTTTTAAATCCTGGATGATGAACTAGTGCAACCTAGACTCAGGTAGTGAGAAGAAGTGTGGAAGGATTGAGGTCAGTCTTAGGAGACTGGGACTAAGAGAAGACTGCTCTTCTAGGGCAGCTCAGCTGCCAGTCTGCGTCTATATGTAAACCCTGGACTTACCTTCTGAGCCTGTTCTTCCTTTACATGATTGTTTACAGATATTCTCTTCTGGTGTATGTTTTCAGTTGGCATTTACCCCAGGGTCTTCAATTCATTTGGCCTAAAGAGATGTTCATTCACAAGGAAGCCACTCTATTATGGCATATTTGGCTGAGAACAGAGAAGGATTTGAATATTGGTGGTTTGGTACTGTTGGCCTATTATTTTTAGTGGGTAAAAGAGTCATGAAAGATGTTCAGCTAATTTAAAAGTTCAGCAGAGTGAACGATGGAGCATAACTCCAAGGAGTAGTTTATGGCGCTGTGGTAACTTTCAATAAACTTCTGTATTGTAAAACTGTAAAAGCCCCCAGAGGTAAAGAGTGTCTTCAGAAATGAGGAATAGTGTAAGTAGTGTTTTTTAATGCATAACATAGAAAATTTTATGCCTTTAATTCAGGTACACAAGGCAGTTCTCTGGGCCCTGTGGGGGATACAAATAGAAAGGTCTGTTTTGGGATTGTTCTGTTTAACTTACATACTTCTTAAAAGCAGTAGCATATATGTGCAATGGCCTAGGTAGAGCATGAGGTGGGAATGAGCAGTATCAACCTAATGCCTTTGAGAAAGTAATGGACACTTCATAAATGTTATCTTTACCTAGGATTAGTTTTAGTATGTGATCCTGACTTGTGGCCTGGTTCTGGCTCTGGCAGTCAGGACTTTGCATGGTGAAGTAGTGACAAGGAGCATCAAAACCTCCTTGTGTTAGAAGGAAAAACTATGTAGGATCTATAGTGACTAAACTCAGTTTCTTCCTACCTAATACCCTCTGCCCTCCTGAAGCTTGTGTGTGTGTGTGTGTGTGTGTGTGTGTGTGTGTGTGTGTTGGTGTGGGACAGTATTTATTGTTTGTATTTATTGATTTAAAATAAGTGGGATGGAAATGGTCCAGGAAATAGTTTGTGTTTTAACTTGCTGATCTAAGTTGCAGAATTAAAAAAAAAAAAAAAAAGTGGCTTTATGAAATGACATAGCCTAGGAAGTATCCGGTTTGATGAGCCTGCCTTGCTCACCTGGGTTGATAGGCCCTGTTGAGCCCTGTTGAGTTGATATGCTTTGCATAATAAGCAATCCAGTCTTTGATTAGATAGTGTGACCAATCCAGCATCTTTTCACTTGGGCCTGGAAGTATCTCAGGCTTCAAAGATTTTCCCTTTCTTTACCAAAATGTCATTTTCCAGATAGTAATAGTTTTTGCTTCCAACCCTCATCTCAAATCAAAAACTTTGTTCTTCTTTTGTATGTCAGCCATACTTCAATTAAAAAAAAAAAAAAAGAGGGGCGCCTGGGTGCCTCAGTCAGTTGGCATCTGACTTCAGCTCAGGTCATGATCTCACCGTTCATGAGTTCGAGCCCTGCGTCAGGCTCTGTGCTGACAGCTCAGAGCCTGGAGCCTGCTTCGGATTCTGTGTCTCCCTGTCTCTCTGTCCCTCCCCACCTCTCTCTCTCTCTCTCTCTCTCTCTCTCTCTCTCTCTTCTCTCTCAGTAATAAATAAACATTAAAAAAAACTTAAAAAAAAAGAAAGAAAAGAAAATTTGTTCTTCCTTCAAGACTTGAGCTTCATTTCAAAAGTGGCTGTAGACAGTGATGTCTACTTTTTTTTTTTTTTTTTAATGTTTATTTATTTCTGAGACAGAGAGAAAGCATGAGTCAGGGAGGGGCAGAGAGAGAGGGAGACACAGAATCCGAAGCAGGCTTCAGGCTCCGAGCTGTCAGCACAGAGCCCAACATGGGGCTCGAACACACAGACGACGAGATCATGACCTGAGCCGAAGTCGGTCGCTCAACCGACTGAGCCACTCAGGCGCCCCCATTGATGTCTAATCTTGAGATTGATGCTCATTGACTCAGTAAGAGCTCAGGTTGTAGGCACATATCATGAGTAGCCGGGTACCAATCCCAGTTGAACTTGAAGTTCTCAGTGTTCCGCCACTATTGCACTTCCCCAGTGTTCCAGAATGAAGGATGATTGCCACTTTTAGATACTAACTTCATTGATAGGGTACTTAAGACTGGCTAGTATGAGCAGCTAGAGAGGAAAAAGACACAGCTCCTGCTTTTGAGAAGACTCACTGTATTTATACAGCATTCACTGGAAGGATCATCCTAGCCTTTGTTTGCCATTTCTGTTGATTGATCACAGTCTGCTCCTGTGGTTCAGTGTGACTAATTAGAATAATTCTGCTGTTGGGATAATGGTGGAGTCGAGTTGAAGGGAGAAGGGGAGGTTTTAGTGTCAGGCTAGAAGGGCTTGTGTAAATGTAATTGGCAGCTGTTTAGCTTTTATTCTTTTTCTATATTTCAGTATGTTCAACAGCAATTGTTTAATTAAATGAAAATACAATAAAGCAGTATGGTGATTTGGAGCCCCAGTCAGAGTGGAAGTAATCATGGAAGTAGTGATTGGTTGCCATCACATAAAGCAAGGATTACAAGCTTAAATGCCTGAGTTTTAGGCAGGTAATGTAAATGAGTAAAGTAAGCCACATACGAATATATAAGGGTGTAGTGGGGACTGTAGTGTACTGGAATGTGGGCACAATGTGACCAGTCTTGGTGTTTTTCAGGAGAAACTTGAAATTCAGAGCATTGTGTTTTAAACTCTTGGCAACTAGTTATAAAGTGTTTGAAAACCTTTTTGCAGGCAGAAAAAAGTATGTCTGTGGTCTGGATTTTATCCATCATCAGTGGATGATGACCCCTGATACACAAGATAGGCATGCCTTATGAGACTTAATCACTGCAGTTCTCTATGTATAATCACACAGACTAACTTTTTATCTTTGTCCTACTCTGCAAACTGTTACCCTTAATTTTCACCTTGGGTGCTCTGCATGGTTAACAGATGAGTGAAAGAGAGGAGCATTGTTTCATTTTTTATCTCTAGGCTGATAGAAGGGACATCTTTGGACATATCTTAGTGGTTCACCTTGCATATAGTTCTTGGGATAGACTCAGGATCTCCGTAGAGGGAGGTGTCGTGGCAGAGCTGAAGTACACTGGACACCTGATTATTGGGTTTGGGAGGATTTTCCAGTTGTGGCCTGTCAGGGCACCAACTCTTCCTAGTTTGACTTACACTTACCTCTCCACCCTTGGGATAAATTTCTTGAGCCCAGTAAGTTGTTTACTAATTCAGTAATTCTTGGACGCTCTCTGCTTTATTAGCACAGAACTATGATATATATGGTCCTTGGCCAGCTGTGGGAATCTTACAAGCTGTATCTTTAGTGCTTTTCTGGAACGTTTGAGAGACTAAGTAAAAATAAACCTTGGAAGGGCCAGTTGAGGGTCATTTAGTTTTTACCCTCTCAGAAAGTCCATCAGTTTTCTTGGTTTGCACAGCTCTGTATTAGACATCAAAGCACCATGAAACAGTCTTTGCTTTTTGAGAATGTAATTTTTTTTTTCCTTTAGAGAGAATGGATGGGGGGTGGGGAGAGGGGTAGAGGGACAGAGGGAGAGGGAGAGGGAGGGAGAGAATCTCAACCAGGTTCCACACTCAGTGTTGAGCCCAATGCGGGGCTCAATCCCATGACCCTGGGATCATGACCTAAGCCAAAGTCAAGAGTCAGATGCTCCACCAACTGAGCCACCCAGGTACCCTGAGAATTTAATTTCTTTTTTGTTTTTTTAATTTTTTTTTTTAAGATTTATTTATTTTTGAGAGAGAGAGAGAGACAGAGCATGAATGGGGGGAGGGCCAGAGAGAGAGGGAGACACAGAATCTGAAGCAGGCTCCAGGCTCTGAGCTGTCAGCACAGAGCCTGATGCGGGGCTTGAACTCACGGACCGTGAGATCGTGACCTGTGCGAAGTCGGACGCTCAACTGACTGAGCCACCCAGGCGCCCCAGAATTTAATTTCTTATTGGATAAAGACAACTTAAAAAAATTTTTTTTAACGTTTTTTATTTATTTTTGAGACAGAGAGAGACAGAGCATGAACGGGGGAGGGGCAGAGAGAGAGGGAGACACAGAATCGGAAGCAGGCTCCAGGCTCTGAGCCATCAGCCCAGAGCCCGACACGGGGCTCGAACTCACAGACGGCGAGATCGTGACCTGAGCTGAAGTCGGACGCTTAACCGACTGAGCCACCCAGGCGCCCCTAAAGACAACTTTTAAAAGCAATTAAGAAAGAAACTTCTGGGTGCCTAGCTGGCTCAGTTGGAAGAGCATGTTGTTGTGAGTTTGAGCCCCATATTGGATATAGAGATTACTTAAGTAAATACTAAAACAAAGAAAAAACCCCGTAAACAATGGTGTACTAGTAACACCTATTTACAACCAAAGAAAATAAGACCCATATATACATGTATGAAGAGTTGGCATGGGCACCTGGGTGGCTCAGTAGGTTAAGTGGCTAAACATCCAATTCTTGATTTCAACTCAGGTCATGATCTCACAGTTTGTGGGGTTGAACCCCAGGTTGGGCTCTGCACTGACAGCACGGAGCCTGCTTCAGATTGTCTATCTCTCTCCCCCTCCCCAGTTTGTGCTCATGTGTGCTCTCTTTCTCTCTCAAGATAAATAAACTTGAAAAAAAGAATTGACAGTAAAGAATTATGTATTTCAGAGAAGAAAGATGAACATGCAAATAGCACATGAGGAGACTTCAGGAAAATAGATGCGAAAACAGAATAGACTGGTGGGCAGATGTAGGTTATTTTTGTCTGTAGAGTAGCCTGTATGGAAGGTTTGTAACTTTTGGTAGAGAAACAAATATGGGATGCAGAAAGGTTTGCCTGCATAGGCTTAGAGTCCTTGTCTTCTATGAAGTCATTGTTCTTACAAGAGGTGGATGTTAGCTGCACTATATTGAATAGTCAGTCTTATGTTAGTCCACCCATTTGTTCATTTGGTCCTTCAGTATTTATCATTTTTGTTATAGGCACTGGGGATAAAAAGGTGAATAAATCATGGTGTCTTCCTGAGATGCTTATAGACGGAGAGACACACTAAATGAATAATTATAAATCAGTAGAAGTTATTTAAATAGAGCTATGTACAGTGTAATGGGATGACAGAAAAGGAGTACTAATACTCTCTGAGAGAGTGGAAAGGTCTCATAGAGCAGGCATTATAATAACAGCTAATTTGGGGGAGTTTTAATAGCTTTGGTTCCATGCTAGGTGCTTTACAGCCTTCTTATGTAGGCCTCATAATAAATGGATGAGGAGGTACTCTCTTCATTTTGCAATGGAGAATTGTAAACTGGGGCTCAGAAAGGCTAAGAAACTTGGCTAAGATTATAGAGGTGGTGATGGTCAAGACAGTTTTGCTTCTGAAGCTTGTTCTTGTAACCACTGTGGTATATTCTGACTCATTGACTCTTGGATGAAATGAGTAAAGGTTTATTTACCAGATGGATAAGAATGAGAAGAATACTCAAAACAGAAAAAGGAACAGTATGTGCAAAGGCAAACAACAAAGACCATGACTTTAAAAAGAAGGAACTTTTGGGGCGCCTGCATGGCTTAGTTGGTTAAGAGTCTGGCTTCGGCTCAGGTTGTGATCTTAAAGTTTGCGAGTTCAAGCCCCACATTGGGCCTTCTGCTGTTAGCATGAACTGCTTCAGATTGTCTCTTCCCCCTCCCTCTCTACCCCTTCCCCGCTTGTGCGCATGCATACAAGTTGTCTTTCTGTCTCTCTCTGTCTCTCCCCCTCTCTCTCTCAAAAATAAATAAACATTAAAAAAATAAAGGAAATTTTGATGGTCTATTTCATACATACAGACAGAATATGTATAGCTTATATGGGGCATCAGTGTCCCCTACCCGGCTTAAAAAGCAGAATATCACCAAAACTGAGGTCACTTGTATACCTTTCCCTATTAGTCACATTCCTCTTCCCCACAGCCAGTATTCTAATTTTTTTGTAAGTTTCTCTGGGATATGGTCTTAGCAGTAGAATTGCTGAGATACAGGATATGAAGTTCTTCAGTTTTGCAAGATAATGCCAAATTGAAATCCAGATGAATTGAATCAGTTTACATATTAGCCACTTCCTCTGCATTTTTACCAACTCCTAGTATTGTCAGATTAAAAATTTTTTGTGGGGGTCCCTGAGTGGCTCAGTTGGTTGAGCGACCTACTCTTGGTTTCAGCTCAGGTCATGGTCTCAGGGTTCATGGGATTGAGCCCCTGCATAGGGACTCTGTGCTGATGGCATGGAGCCTGCTTGGAGTTCTCTCTCTCTCCCTCTCTCTCTCTGCAACCCCCCCCCCCCCAATAAATAAACTTAAAGAAAAATGTTTTGTGCTATTTTTGTGCTGTAAAATGGTATCTCATAAACTTCTTTTATAATTTTCTTGATTATTAATGGTGCTAATAATGTTATTGTATATTTGCTGTTTGTATTTTCTTTTTCTGTGAAATAATTATTCATGTCTCTTGCCAGTTTGGGGGAAGGTTTATATGCCTATTCTTAGAGTTTTGTAACATATTATGGATATTGCTTCTTTATTAGTTATATGTGTAAAATATACAAATATTTTCTCCCAGCTTGTGATTTATTTGTCCCCTCTTTTTTTATGGTATCTTTAGAACAAATGCCTGTAATTTAACATGGTTTAATTTACCAGTTAAAAAAATTTTTTTTAATATTTATTTATTTTTGAAAGAGAGAGAGACAGAGCATGAACAGGAGAGGGGCAGAGAGAGAGAGAGGGAGATACAGAATCCAAAGCAGGCTCCAGGCTCTGAGCTGTCAGCACAGAGCCTGACATGGGGCTTGAACTCTATGAACCATGAGATCATGACCTGAGCTGAAGTCAGACGCTTAACTGAGTCACCCAGGTGCCCCTATTTACCAGTTTTTAAAATGGGTTGTGCTTTTTATTTCCTGTTTAGGTGCTTCTCTCTTATGCTCAGGTTATAAAAGTATTCTCATATATTATCTTCTAAAAATTTTCAAGTTTCCTTTTTCACATTTAAGTCTTGAATTCATTTGAAGTTGATTTTTTTTTTTTTGTATTCCATGAAGTAAGGGTCCAATTTGTTGTTTCTGTTTCTCCTGCTTTTGTTTAGATCTAGAGGGAGTTGCCAGTTGATAGAGTGACTCCTCTTTGAATCCTCTTGGGGTGAGTAACTGGGATGCCACAAAGCACGAGGGGAATGCTATACATAGTGTTTTCAAAAGATATATGTGGCTCACAGTCTATGGGCCAGTGGCCTATTGGCTAGGGATGTTAGTTACTGTGTATTTGCTTGTTCCTTCTCACGTTATTTCTGATAGAAGATACACCTTAAATTTATGAGGTCCTCTGCAGGCCTTTGTGACCTTGTGATCAGGGGTTCTAGGCTGTCGCCTACCAGGCAGCAAGTGGTTCATCCAAGCTTCCCATTTGAAGCTGAAGGGCAGATTCCCTTGGGACAATCACTTTGTGAGGAAACAAATGCTCAGAGGCCGGGCAGGAGATAAAGCAACTCCCCATAGTCCTTGAAAATAATTCCTCTTCATTTTCTAGTTTCTTTTTTCTTTTCTTTTCTTTTTTAAACTAAGAAAAGAAGCTTAAGACAATGATTTTTTTTGCTTAGGTCCTCACTGTCTTAGAAAGTTGTTAGCTTTGGGGAGTCTGGGTGGCTCAGTTGTTAAGCATCTGACTTTGGCTCAGGTCATGATCTTACTGTTTGTGAGATCCAGTCCCACATTGGATGAGCACGAGCCCGTATTGGGTGGGCATAAGCCCTGCTTTGGGTGAACCCCACTTCTCTCTCTCTCTCTCTCTCTGCCCCTTGCTCACTTGAGCCCCCTCTCTTTCTCTCTCAAAAAAAAGTAAGAAAGAAAGTAAGTTGTTAGCTTTTGATGCCTAATAAATTTTGATCAAGTGTTAGGTTGGTTACTTCAGTTTGGAGTCCCAGTTCAAAATTTATTTCTTCCAGGAAGCCTTCCAAATAACCACTAGATCCTATTAGATCTCAGTTAATCCCATTGACACTTTTTTTTTTTTTTTTGCAATTTGTAGTATAGTGTTGTTTACCTATATTGCTGTTATTTTCAGTATGAGTGTTTTCTCTCATTCTCTTAGTTCTTTTTTTTTTTTTTTTTTTTTAATGTTTATTTATCCTTGAGAGAGAGGAAGAGCATGAGCTGGGTAGGGGCAGAGAGAGAGGGAAACACAGAATCCAAAGCAGGCTCCAAGCACCAAGCTGTCAGCACAGAGTCTGATGTGGGACTCCACAGAGCCTGACCCAGGACTTGAACTCACGAACTGTGAGATCATGACCTGAGCCAAAGTTGGACACTCAACCAATTGAGCCACTCAGGAGCCCCTCTCTTTGTTCTTTGAAAGAGAAATTATTCTTATTTTATAGTGTTCCTTTACAGGCCTTCCAAAATATTTTTTTATAATGATAGGTATTCAGGGTACATACTGAATAATAACTGTATTTTTTTAAATGTTTATTTATATTTGAGAGAGAGAGAGACAGGGCGAATGGGAGAGGGACAAAGAGAGAGGGAGACACAGAATCTGAAGCAGGCTCTGGGCTCTGATCTCTCAGCACAGAGCCTGACGTGGGGCTCGAACTCACGAGTGGTGAGATAATAACCTGAGCTGAAGTTGGACACTTGACTGAGCCACCCAGGTACCCTGAATAATAATTATATATTGAAGGCCTTCCATGATATGCCCCACACCTCCTATTATTACTCTAGGAATAATGTTCTAGCCAATCTGGAATAATCATGATTCCTTAAATACCTACTAAATTTCCTACCTATGAGCCTTTACCCTTGCCATTCTTCCCTTATATTTTTTATTGTTTGAATCCTGTCTGTCGTTTAGTTGCCTTTCTAGAGCCTTTTGCCAGAAATAATTTTCTTTTTTCCACTACTATGACACTGTGTATTACTCATGTATTGAAGATCTATATGGGCTTGTGTGTGTATGTATGTGTTTTATCTAAACTACTAGATTATAAATTCCTTGTGCGTGGGTAGTGACATTCTGTATGCTGTGCCTAGTATTTTGCTTAGCATGTGTTAGGTAATGTCTTATTGACTAAAGTAAATGTTAGGCTAATTAACATTGATTGCTGATCTTAATCACTTATATATGGAATAATACAACTGTTCTTCACTATTCTAATTTAAAAATAGGTAATAAGTAATATATATGTGTGACACAAAATTCAAAAGGTAAAAAAGAATATACAGAGAAAAGTAAGTCTTCCTCTTATTCCTGTTCCTCTGTTCCCTTCTCTGGGCGTAGCGTCTGTTAGCAATTTCTTCAAAATCCTTCTAGAGATCTAGAACATACTCATCTTGCCTAAATACTTTAAGGAAGGAGAGATACTAGAGATTCTATCTCTTCTCTTCTGATACTTTGAATTACTTTTTGTTTATCTTTAGTTTCTTGGTTCTCCTCCTTATTGTTGTGTATGTTCTCATTGTTGGATCTTCTCAGGAGAGAACATTGTGTGCCTAGGACATTTAGAAAGTAGATAGTCTTCTGGGACTAATCTAGTTGTTTCTTTAAATTGTCATTAAAACAAATGTGTTGTGGGGCGCCTGGGTGGCTCAGTAGGTTAAGCGTCTGACTTCGGCTCAGGTCATGATCTCATGGTCTGTGGGTTTGAGCCCCGCATTGGGCTCTGTGCTGACAGTTCAGAGCTTAGAGCCTGCTTTGGATTCTGTGTCTCTGTCTCTCTCTGCCTCTCCCCCACTCACTTTCTGTCTCTCTTTCTCTCTCTCTCTCAGAAATAGATAATGAACATTAAAAAAATTTTTATTATAATGGGGCACCTGGGTGGCTCAGTTGGTTAGCATCCGACTTCGGCTCAGGTCATGATCTTGTGGTCTGTGAGTTCAGGCCCTGCGTCAGGCTCTTGTGCTGACAGCTCAGAGCCTGGAGCCTGTTTCAGATTCTGTGTCTCCCTCTCTCTCAGACCCTCCTCCATTCATGCTCTGTTTCTCTCTGTCTCAAAAATAAATAAACGTTAAAAAAATTTTTTTATTGTAATGTTTTTCATACTTCTTGCTTTCTGGGGGCCCTGTCTTCTGCAAAATATGCAAATGGAACTACTTGAAGGTTGCATTCTTTTCTGTATATCTTTGGCTCATTTTCTTTTAGATCCCACTAAACTCGCTAAATGCCTCATGGGCAGAAATTATATCTCATCTCTTTAATTAATTTTTAATTATATTGATGGTACAGTAATATATTCTTCTTGTAAAAAATTAAAACATTCTAGATAAGGCTAAAGTATCCTCTGATTACTCACTGATTTCACAGTACTTTCTCTAGAGATAACTATGGTTATTGAGTTTGGGGTATATATATTCTGTTTACATATATACATATTACCTGGACAAAATACATAAAGTAGTATACTTAGTAGCATGGATGATTCACAAACATAATGTTTCAAGGGAAAAGGTCAAATTGCAGAAAACTACTTGCAATATTGTATTAGTTAAATAAAAGTACAAAAATATATGGAATGATGTTATATATTATTTAAAGATACATATCAGGGGCACCTGGGTGGCTCAGTTGGTTGAGCGTCCGGCTTCGGCCAAGATCTCACAGCTTGTGACTTCGAGCCCTGCGTGGGGCTCTGTGCTGACAGCTCAGAGCCTGGAGCCTGTTTCAGATTCTCTGCTCCTCCCCGGCTCATGCTCTCTCTCTCTCTCAAAAATAAAAACATTAAAAAAAAAAAGATACATATCAGTGAAGTAAAAGTACAAAGCAACATAAAAGTTTAATAAACGCCACATTTAGAAAAGTGGGACCTATGGATGAAAGAGAGGAGGATATGATTTAGGGAGAACACACAGTGACTTCAGTTGAACTATTCTTAATCTGGATACTGGCTGTTATATTACTCTTTATGTCATACTGTAAGTTGAATATTATGTATTTTCAAAAACAAAAATCTAGCATTTTGTAGGATGGGTTGGTTGGGTTTTACATAAATGGTAACAGAGTCATATACTACAGTTTTTTTCATTCCACAATATGTCTGACAGTTCTTTCTGTGTCTTATTTGTTTTGTATCCTTAGTACTCTGAAAGATGCCTTATGCATAGTAGGTGCTTAATAAGTAAATATTTGTGGAATTCTTTCTTCTCTTAACCCTGATAGCCTTACTGTTTTAACTTCCCTGGAGTCTGATCTAAATGTTTGTCTAACTATATGCTCCCCCTGCCCTTTTCCCTCTTTGCTTTTTAAAATTTTGTCCTTGTGAAGAGGATTTTTAAGTAACGGAAAGCGGTAAGGTTGGTTTTACATGCTCCTAGGTTTTTCTCTATGCCAAGGAGAAATTCTGTTTTGTCTTGTTTTGTTTTTGTTTTTGTTTTTGTTTTTGTTTTTGTTTTGTTTTCACCTGGGAAGAGAATTACATATCTTTTCTAAGTGCTTTTCTAGGCAGCAAAGAAAATCCTGTGATAATTCAGTTGAGAGCACATAAAATACTAAAGTAGTTATTTCAGCTTCATTTCAGAGATGCATATAGAAGCAGCTTTAAAATGAGTCTGCCTTTCAATCTATCTTATTAGAGAGTTACTGCTATAAGCAAGTAAACTTGACTTTTCAGAACTTTTTAAAGGTTGTGTCACTGCCACTGTCCACTTTTCTGGAGCTGACCTGGTAGAAGGGATGTAGTAGATGAGTGGACGTTGTAACTGTGGTTCCAAACCAAGGCTGTTTTTCTAACAGCCTTCATTCTTTTCTTTTAACTCAAACCTTCATTATTACTTTATTGAGGGGATAAAGAAAACAAAAGTAAGATCTGAAATATATCTTTAACAATCTAGTAGCACAGATGTATCTGCATACCTAAAGTCCTCACAGGAGAGATTTTGAGGACAGTTGACTGAAGAATTTGACATACTTAATAGAGATTGTTGAGGTGCCTTTGAGAAATTTCCTGGATTGATACTTTTTGAGTTGTTTCTTGAACTTCCAGAGACCTCTAGGTGAGCCAGGTGGCTGGATTCATAACATAAGATGGATTTCATCCCATCCTAGTATTACAGGTGGGAAATCTTGGTACTAAGAAGTTAAATCATAATTCTGACCTTAACAGGTACTGATTTAAATATGGGTATGCTCTGAGTAACCAAATATTAACTTTTCTCTTAACTGTTTTGGTAGGTTTGCCAGGATGGTGGATAAAAATATTTACATCATTCAAGGGGAGATTAACATTGTGGTTGGGGCGATCAAACGAAATGCCCGATGGAGCACTCATACTCCACTGGTAAGTGGGGAATGGGCAGATCACTTGGTCACTGAGTTGTTGTAAGGGATCTGATGCATGGTTAAAAGAGTTATCAATTTCCCAGTAATAATGAGAGCAGAAGGAATTCAGAGTTGTCCTTGGTATCAAGGACCCTTCTGTTTTATTCCAACTGGCATCAAATTTATAGGCTGCCTTTTTTGCTTTGAGACCCAAAAGATGATACTGTTTTTCTTCTAGCTATTTTTGTAGACAACTTACGGTAGTAGTTGGGACCTCTTAAATATACCTAAAAATGTCAGAAAGATGCCTTATCTTCAGATTCCCTAGGATTATAATTAACTGTCAAAATGGTACATGGAATGTGACTTGGTGGTACTCCTTAGGAATAGGAGTATATCAAGCAGGCCGTGTCTTGCCAATCAGATGAGTTAAGAAACTTACCAGTTGTAAAACTGGCTTTCTTTGTTGTATACGTATGTTCAAAGATATTTTTTGTGCAGTTGTATAAAACAGTTTTTGGCACAATTGTAAAAACAAGTTTAGACGTTTCTACCTCAGTGGATATGGATGGAGATATATATATATATATATATATATATATATATGTATATATTTGGAAATATCTTATATTCATTTATAAAAATGGATTGTTTAGTGGTGCCTGGCTAGCTCATTTGGTAGAACATGCGACTTTTGATCTTGGGGTTGTAAATTTCAGCCCCACGTTGGGTGTAGAGATTACTTAAAAATAACCTTATTTTATTTTATTATTATTATTTTAGTAGGCTCCATGCCCAGTGTGGGGTTTGAACTCATGACCCTGAGATTAAGAGTCACATGCTCTACTGACTGAGCCAGCTAGGTGCTCCAAAGACTTTTTTTTTTATTTTTTATTTTTTTATTTTTGAGTAATCTCTACATCCAATGTGGGTCTTGAACCTACAACCCCATGATCAGGAGTCCCATGCCCCACTGACTGAACCAGCCAGGTGCCCCAAAAATAAAATCTTAAAAAAAAATGGTTTAGGGGTGCCTGGGTAGATTAGTCTGTTAAGCGTCTGACTTTTGATTTTGGCTCAGGTCGTGATCTCATGTCTTGGGGTAAGCCCCATGTGGGGCTCTGCACTGACAGCACAGAGCCTGCTTGAGATTCTGTCTCTCTCTCTCTCTCTCTCTCTCTGCCCCACCCCTACTCACACACGTGTTCGCACTCTCTCAAACATTAAAAAAAAAAAAATTGTTTAGAAGTGAGAGTGCAGTCAGCAATGTCTTTGAAATTAACATGTACAATTATATAATGAGTATGAAGGAGAAGAGACAGAATAATACATGTAATTTAATCTATTGGGATGCTATAACAAAATACCACAGATTAGGTGGCTTATAAATGAGAAACTTCTCACAGTTCTGGAGACTGGAAGTTCAAGATCAGGATGGCAGCATGGTCAGATGAAGGCCCTCTTTTGGGTCTCAGGCCTCTTATTATATCCTCACATGATAGAAGGGGCAAGGGAGCTCTCTTGGGCCTCTTTTATAAGGATATTAGTTCCATTCATGAGGGCAGAACCCTTACCCACCTTCTGAAGGCCCTAATCACCCATCTGACTTCAGCTCAGGTCACGATCTCATGGTTTGTGAGTTCGAGCCCGGAATCGGGCTCTGTGCTGACCTCTCGGAGCCTGGAGCCTTCTTCAGATTTTGTGTCTCCTCCTGCTCTCTGTGTCCCTCCCCTGCTTGCACTCTGTCTGTCTCTCTCCAAAATAAACGTTAAAAAAAAAAAAAAGAAAAAGCAGTTTTGAGGGGACATAAACTTCAGACCATAGCATGTAAAGGCCTTGGCAATCTATGGTAGCTTGAGTGCTATGGTCATGGTATAGATTAATATTTCAGGATTTATATTTTAAGTAAGTCCAGAGTATCTTTTTGAAAATAGGACATCAGGGAACTGGAAGACTGAACCATGGCTAACTTTCTTTTCCTCAGAAGGAAAACTTAATCATTGGATTCAGACAAAGAACCCTTGATCTGTCTGTTATTTCCTTTTTCCTCTTTGTCTGATACTGACTTTTTTTTTTAACCTGTGTATTATAGGATGAAGAACGGGATCCTCTGCTGCATAGTTTCAGTCATCTAAAGGAGGTTTTGAACAATATAACAGGTAAGTCCCCACATCTAGGTAGGATTACTTATCCTGATAAAATGAACATGTGTTTTTATTGCGGGGATGGACAGACTTTCTCTGTAAAGGACTATATAGTAAATGTTTTAGGCTTTGAAGACCATAGTAACTGCAACTACTCCATTCTGCCATTGTACCTCAAAAGCAGACATAATACTTGAGAGAGTGATAAATACTTTTTTTTCCCCCCCAAAAAACAGGTACAAGCCAGGTTTGGCCTGTGGATGTAGTTTGCCCCTGATTTACTGCATTGCTGGTCCTTTTCCTTGAGTTCCTAGGAGGATGTCCTACTTTCCTGGGGAATCAGTGTTCATACAATTAATAAGCTTCCTTTATTGTTTGAGTTATAATGAAGTTATTTTTGGTAATTTTTTGGTTTTATTTTGTTTTAACTACTTTCTTTCTCTACCTCATGCATGCTGTGAGGTAGGAAGTCTTTTTACATTTGGTGGCACAAGTGAAGTTTTTAGTACTTGCAGCAAAACTCTGGTCTTATAGAAGGTCATCACTTAGGGCCTTAATTCTGTGTAATGCATATCTTTCAGTCTTCATGTGTTCCCTTTTTCACTCCCCGTTTTCCTAATCATAATAACTCTATATATTATTTATATGTTTAGAATTTCTTTTTTTAAAAAAATTTTTAAATGTTTATTTCTGAGAGAGAGAGAGAGAGAGAGAGAGAGAGAGCGAGGGAGGGGCAGAAAGAGGGAGACACAGAATCTGAAGCAGGTTCCAGGCTCTGAGCTGTTAGTACAGAGCCTGACTCAGGGCCGAACCCAGGAACCTCAAGATCATGACCTGAGCTGAAGTCAGACGCTTAACCAGCTGAGCTACCCAGGCGCCTCCATGTATTGAGAATTTTCAAAGCTGCTTCCATGTTTATTACCTTATTGAACTTTTATACAACTCTGTGAAGGAGGTGTAGCAGGTGTTGTCCTCTTTTTATGAATGAAGTTGAAGCCCAGAGACATTTTCAGTGATTTAGCCCAGGTCACACTGATCCTGAGAGATGAAGTCATAACTAGAACTCAGGCCTGGTTTAGTGCCCTGGTCTGCATTGCTTCTGTTGGTACAATTAGAGGAGACTGTATGCAGGAAGTGTCTTCTGTTATGTATATGTATGTGTTGGAGGAGGAGGCAAATCTCAACATCTTTGGGTTTTTCAAGGGGAAAGATAGACTGAAAGGGAAAGCCTCAGAGCTGTGTTCCTCTTTCAACCATAGAGAGCTTTTGCAATGTATATTCCTGGAATGTTTTTTAGCGTAGTGTCTAGGCTTCTGCAAGGTAAATAAACAATAAATCAGTGTTCTCCTTTCATGAGAAATATAGGAGAGTATCTGGAGAAAAATTCTTTTTTCTTTTCTTAAACATGGGCTGAAGTTATCTAAAGGTTCCCTGCATGTTTTCTTTAAAGGAGCATTTTCAGTTTAAAAGCATTGGAAATGTTAGCCAAGGATCAAGTATAGAGGGAGTGGTTGGTTGTTAGCCCGTTAGCAGGGCTAAAGCTGCAGTTAGGTGGCATGTTCTTATTTTGTGGCCTGTACTTTAAGTGACTTGGCTGCTTTAGGAAGTTGGCTACTTGCACGGACTTTTTTTTTTTTTTTTTTTTTGACTTTACAGATAAAGCTTACATATCTCAATTGGAAAGAAAATGTAGTGAGTAAGTATTTACAACTCTTTTTGGTGGCCAAAGTTCAGAGTGTAGTTGATCCTTGAACAATATGGATTTGAACTGTGTAGGTTCACTTATGTGTGGATTTTTTTTTTCAGTCAATACAGTACAATAATAGTATTGTATGTAAAATAAATGTATTTTCTTTTCATTATGGCTTTTTTTTTGAAGATTTTATTTTCAAGTAATCTGTACATCCAACTTGGAGCTTGAACTCACAACCCTGAGAGCAACAATTACATGCTCTACCGACTGAGCCAGCCAGACGCCCCTTCCTTATGACTTTCTTAATAATGTTTTCTTTTCACTAGCTACTTTATTAGAAGAATAAAGTATATAATATGACATACAAAATATGTATTAATTGACTATGTTATCAGTAAGGCTTCTGGTTAACAGGCTATTGGTAGTTAAGTTTTCAGGGAGTCAAAAGTTATACATGGATTTTCAACTGTAAGGGGTGTTGGTGCCCAAACCCCTATGTTGTTAAAGGGTCAACTGTACTATCTTTCTAAGAGATGTGAAGAGGATTAAACACAACATTTCACAATTTATACAGTGTGAAATATTGGTATTATATGTGGTTAGAAACACCCTAAAATGTCTGAGATCAGACTGGAGTAGCCTTGTTGGCCTTTTGGGCACTCTACAGACCTTGAAGAGCTGAGATGGTGAGGTTTTCCTGATATAGCCACATTTTCTGCTTGCCATCTCATCCATATCCCACACTTGTTTTCTCTATCCTGACATATCCCTGACATGTCTCAAGAGAACTATATCTGTGGTGAGTGGTGCAGTCCAGGACTTGGGATTTCTAGACCATCTAAGAGGTGCCAAAGTTGAGTCTGTGCTTAATTTTCCTACATCTTTGAATCAGGAATCCAGATTATCTGCTACTTGAAACTAATAAAACCAGAATGTGCTGAGGAGCCAGTTCTGTCACTGGTACTAAGGACATGGTTAGGTGGTGCCAAGCTTTCTTCTGGAGCAAGAAAGAAGTTGGTAGTATTTACCAGAGCAGATGTTGAAATGGTGCCTGCCAAGGTTGCCCATTGTTCTTAGGTTTTAACATATTACCTGCCTGAGAAAATGACACAGTGGACCCGAAATAGAACATCTCATAGTCTTCTGATTGGTTCTGACTCCGCACAGTGCTGGTTTCCAGGAAGCAAGTTTATGGGTCAGCTGCCCCTGTGGTCCTGGACTCTGTGGTCCATGACCAATTTCTTGTTTCTTTTACTGAGACAAACAGATTTTTCTGATTGGCAGTGTCAGGAGGACTGCTTTCTTGGAAGCCTGCTAATGGTAGGAGGCTGGGAAAGGGTTTTGAATTTGGAGAGAGAAACTGAAGGGATTGCCTGTGCTGTGTGACTGGGAATAGTGTCCCACCTAGATTGGAGGCATGGCAGGAATTCTAGGACTTCCAATAAGTTTAACTCCTGAAACCGACTTGGGTTTAGACTATTCCTACAGAGGCTTTCTATTTGCTTTTTTCTAGGCTATCTGCTACCTTGGTTGGTTAAGAATATCACTGTTGTGGGTGTCTGGGTGGCTTAGTTGGTTAAGCGTCTGACTTTAGCTTGGGTCATGATCTCACAGTCTGTGAGTTTGAGTTCTGCATCGGGTTCTGTGCTGACAGCTCGGAGCCTAGAGCCTGCTTCAGATTCTGTGTCTACCTCCCTCTCTGCCCCTCCCTTGCTCACGATCTCTCTTTCTCTCACTCTCAAAAATGAATAAATGCTAAAAAAAAAAAAAAAAAAAAAAAAAAAAAAAAAAAAGAATACCACTATTGGAAATGGGTAGTTGATTGGACATAGACAGTAAACCAAAATGATTTTTTTTTCTTATAAACAGAGGATAAGATAGATAGATAAATAAGATAAGATAGATAAACACTACCTACTTGTCCAGAAGTATTATCTGAGTATTGTGAAAGAAATAAGTCCTTTGTCTCTAATCAGGTTGGCTAAGTCCATACCAGTTATTCTCCCAGATACATGTCTCTGGACTACATTTGCAGTCAGTATTTGCCCAAACTGCATGACAACTATATGCCCTGTAACATTTAGAGTAATAAAATAGTCTAATACCAAATCTAAAATGATAGTTGCACTTGGAAGATGCAGGGTGCCTAAGAGTAGAGTTTGCATGTTGCTATTTTGGATAAAGCCTTAGTTTACCACCAGTGAGACTTGACTGCTACCCCTCATTTGGTCTTTAAGCCTTCTTTGGAATCCTTTTAGGAAGTTATTCTGAAGGAGTTAAAGCAGATGTGTGGTTACCAGGTTTGGGTGGGGGTACAGGGAGGGACTGCAAATAGGTATAGGGTTTCTTTTTGGGGTGATGAAAATGTCCTAGAATTAGATAGTGGTGATGGTTGTACAACTTTGAATATATTTAAAAACACTGAATTGTACACTTTAAGAGGGTAAGGTTTATGGCGTGTGAATTACATCTTAATTTTTAAAAATAGAAAATGTAGGCTGGAAGAGTGATGGGATTTGCCAGCTCTTCCTCAGGACTCAGAGCAGTGGAGGGAAGCCTCTGATTGTAGTTGCTGCTGTGCTTTGAACCCATTACCCAGCAAAGGCAGCATAAGGCTCTCTTTAGCCTCTTGGCCCAGTTTGTCCTTTTATGTCTCTCTCATTAACTCAAAAAGCACATGGCTTTTATATTTAAATTTATTCAAGCTGTAATCTTTGACATTTGAGTTAGCTTTTAGTACAGTTTTGCATTTATAGTAATATATATTATGTATTTTCTCTATCCCCAAAGAATCCGTTTTAATCTTTTCCGGATGCAAATTTCAGGCTGTCTTGTCCCATCTCCCCTCTCTTGCTCTCTTTCCCCTCCCCCCACGGAGTGTGTTTGATCAGGTGTGGCAGGAATATCCACTGTCAAGCTGCGCCCTTTATATTAGTCAATATTATCCTTCTCCCCCCTCCCTGTCTGTCTGCCCCGTTGGGCTTTCCCAGTTGATTTATAATTTTGGAATTCTCATCGGAGTCTGTAATACAGTTTGTTCATTATTTAACCAAAACCTGTTTAATGAGCAGAGAGAGGCAATGTAAATGTTAGGCATGTTGCAGTGATGTACCTTTGTGCTTCTCAAAGCGGGTGGGTAGTTAACTCTGTGCTGCCTGCAGGGCTGGGGTGTCTTGGCCTTAGGGGCAGGACTACTGCCTCTCCCTTACATCTGTCCAAGCTCTAACATGGGCTTAGATTCCTAAGACACGTTTCCTTTTATCCTTCTAGAGATCTTGTGGGGGCTCTTGCATATTGAAGTTATCTTCAGTCTCGCAGCTAGATCAGATGGTTAGATCTGTGGCATGGGATGGGGGGTTAAAGGGAAAGTGAAATATCAGGATATTTGGTACTACTCCTGATTTTAGGTCTGAAAAAAGTAAGTGGTTTAGAGGAATCCTTCTAGCCAACATGGTCTGTGGTTTTTTATCCCTTTGTTCCCCAACTAGACAAGTCCTTGCAAGCCTTAGTGCCCTCATCCAGTATAGCTTCATGAGAAGGGCTCCTAGTCAGTTATGATTTGTGGTGTTTGGCTATGGTCATTTGCCTCCAGATTTAGGCTGCCTTTGTCCTTGGTCTTTAAACTCAGATCATTTTAAAGAGGTTCTTTTCCAGGAAATTTTTGGCTTATTTTTTTTATTTTTTAAAATTTTGTTTATTTAAGTAATCTCTATACTCAATGTTGGGACTTGAACTGGTGATTCTGAGATCAAGAGTCTCATGCTCTTCAGGCTGAGCCAGCCAGGTGCCCCAGGAAATTTTTGGCTTAAAGCAGAGAGAGTGGAATAGTCTAAAAGTATCACAACCAGAATCTTTTCTTAAGGAATTACCTCTTTTTTTTTTCTTTTTATGTTTATTTATTTATTTTTTGAGAGAGAGAGCACAAGCAGGGGAAGGGCAGAGAGAGAGGGAGAGAAAGAATCACAAGCAGTGCCCGTGCTGTCAGCACAGAGCCTGATCCTGGGCTTGAACTCACAAACCATGAGATTATGACCTGAGCCAAAACCAAGAGTCAAATGCTTAACCGACTAAGCCACCCAGGCACCCCATTAATTTTTTTTTAATGTTTATTTATTTTTGAGAGAGAGAGAGAGAGCGAGGGAGGGGCAGAGAGAGAAAGAGGGAGACACAGAATCTGAAGCAGGCCCCAGGCTCTGAGCTGTCAGCACAGAGCCTGATGTGGGGCTTGAACTCATGGGCCGCAAGATGTGACCTGAGCTGAAGTTGGATGCTTAACCGACTGAGCCACCCAGATGCCCCAGGGATTACCTCTTAATAACTTTAAAGACTTTAGGGCCAGAGCTTGAGGTACACTTAGTGGTGTTTGTGTTTGGAGATGGTGGGGATAGGGTGGAGTGGGTAGTGAGTTTGCCTTTGGAGATTTAACCCTAGACATTTTTAATTCCAAGGACCTATGAGGATTGGGGGTATTTGCATAAGACTAAGATGGTCTTGAGGCCTAGTGTAAGCACCTGTATTAACTATGGAACTGTTCTAGCTTCTTGGATCTTTTTTTGCTGGGGTTCAACAAGATTTGAATTCCTTCTGGATCTGGCTTATTGGATTACTTCTAACCATTATTTATTGAATATCTGCTATGTTCTAGGCATTTTGATTAGGCACTTAGGGATTGGGTCTGTAATGGTAAACAGACTTCCTGCCCTCATAGCCAATGGTTTTACAAGACTAGCAGCTCTAGCTGACCATTCCAAGGCTAACTTTTGTAGCCTGTATTCTACGCCATATGGTTCCCAATCAGGCATGGAATAGCTGGTAGTGAATGAGGGCAGTCTGTTGCCATCTTTTCATGTCTTGTAACAAACAAGCCAAAGAAATGAACACAAATTATAGCTTATACATTTTCTTATTTGGCTTTGTCCTATAAAGCAGTTCTGGTCAGAGTTTAGATATTCCCAAAGACATTGGTGGTTTGCCTAGAGTAACTCTGAAGGAGAGGATATTTCTTTTTACTGGACAGTAAGATATGGTATCCTTGAGTTTAAGAGGGAGAAGCAGGTGGTTGGAAAAAGTAGATGTATCAGGAGTTTATTTAAATATAGTTTATCCTGGACAAACACACCTGTAGAGTACTGTCTGTCTCAAGCTTTGTGAATTCACAGTCTGAGCTAGGAGATTTGAATCCATGTAACCTCTAGAGGTTTGCAGAGAACATTTAAACAGAGTCTGGAAGCCAACCTGGGAAGAATGATGACTTAACATCTGTCTGGGTTAGGTCTCTTAGAAATACCCTTCTAAGAAGAAGCAAAACTGTTCAAGGATGCCTCATACCTCAAGTTTAATCTGTTTAATTTAGAACATGGGAAGGTGTCAGGAAAAGAGACTTTAGTAGTTTCTGTAAGGAAAAAGATTGACTAAGGGTACATTATTTGAAAAATATTTTTCCTAGAGTTATCATCTCCCATACTGATTGAATGCATACCTTAATTTTTTCTGTAGAGGTCTGTAGTTTGGGGAGTAGTAAGCAATATATCATTGTTAGTAAGCATGAGAAGAAGGTCGAATGAGTCATTCGCTTTGTCTCACTTGGAATTGAGCTTGTGAATTGTTCAAGGCCTAAGTGGAGACTGAAAGAACCAAGTGTGTATGATAACATCTGGCAGACAAATTCATGTAATGGTTTGAGTGTTGGAAGAACAAGGTTGGGCACACTTACATAAGTATTTCTTGTGCCCTTTTTGACTTTTTTGTTCTATAATAAAAGGTTGTATTAGTTTGGAGATTGTTGAAAAACACATTAGGATGTGACCTGAATTTGAGTCAGACTGACCTTAGAATCTTGGTAGCTTGAGTGGCATTTCAGCACAGTAAGAGAAAATAAACGTACTGGGATTCTTTTTTCCCCATATAATATTCATATCAAGAAGGTAACTCTGAGAGGTGTATTTTGATGACTTTGTCATTTCTTTTCCTGGGGCCTTATCCAAATGATCTGAATCCTCCTGATTTGACACCTCTAAACCAAGAAGCTCTTCCAAACATTTATTTGTCTTAGAGATTAGAAAATGAAGACTTTGTTGAGAAGCAGCAGCTCTGCATAGTCTGGCTTCTTATGAGCCCAGCTCTCCCTTTTTCTGTCCGTAATATTTAAACACATTTAGCCATCAGAACTGGTCTGCTGGCACATTTTCCACTACATGTATCTGAAAGTGGGTTATGATAAAAAGCACATTCTTTTTTTTTTTTTTAAGTTTATTTATTTTTGGGAGAGAGAGAAAAAGTGTGAGTGGAGGAGGGGCAGAGACTTAGAGAGAGAGAGAACCCCAAGCAGGCTCCACACTGTCAGCACAGAGCTCGATGCAGGGCTCGAACTCATAAACTGTGAGATCATGACCTGAGTTGATGTTGGATGTTTAACTGACTGAGCCACCCAGGTGCCCCCAAAAAGGCATTCTTAATAGCTTGGTTCAGAAGCAGAGGCAAAGGAACCTAATTTTTTTCTAGGAGAGGTTAAGGGACAGTGTGACAGTGTGGTCTGAAGTGGGTGTCAAAGTTGCTGGTGTTGTTGTCATTGCCATTGTCCTCTCTGGCACAGCCACCTCTGGAGGCCTGAAATTTCTCTCTGAGTATGTGCCCAGCTTGCCATGACAGCAGTCAGATGAATAAAAAGAGGAAAAGCCAGCTGCTGCTTTGTTTTTAACAAGGATACAGGCAGAGTCTCTTCTTTTCCACCCACTCAAATTCAGAGTAAGTGCCAAGAGAGTTTCCGAAGAAGCCAAATGTTTGAAATTCAAAGTGCAGTTTTGATTAGAGATAGTAAAGAGTTATTTGTCTCAGCCTTGCCTTTTCTAACCACCTCTCTATGTTCGTAGATGCTTAATTGGTCACCGTAGTTTGTTTTTTTTTTTAATTTTTTTTTTTTAACGTTTATTTATTTTTTTGGGACAGAGAGAGACAGAGCATGAACGGGGGAGGGGCAGAGAGAGAGGGAGACACAGAATCAGAAACAGGCTCCAGGCTCTGAGCCATCAGCCCAGAGCCCGACGCGGGGCTCGAACTCACGGACCGCGAGATCGTGACCTGGCTGAAGTCGGACGCTTAACTGACTGCGCCACCCAGGCGCCCCGGTCACCGTAGTTTTTAAAGTGATACTGGATATGTTTATGGAAAGAATGAATGCATTTGTCTTTTCTCTCCTGGCATCCATTAAAAGATAGAGCTGCGTATACAGGAAAATGAAGATTCAGTCATTTCAGCTCAGATCACCTCATTAAGAAAGGGTAGTTGATGGAGAGCAGTGACTACCTTAAGTTCTTAGTTTTGCTTCTGGAAACCGGAAGATAAGATGCTCCTTAACAGGTTTAAGGCTTTTGTTTCTTTACTTTGGTCTTTGGAGATCCTGAAGACTTAGATGGACAAGCACTCATGGCTGCCTGTTGTCTGGCTTCTTCCTGCATACCTCTTCTGTAACACCAGCCTTCTATTACCACTGTAGGTTGAGTTGTGAAGAGCTGCCACATGTGCACACATCACAACTGACCTTTCCTTGTTCCACGCTTATTGAGCAATTACTTGCCCATTTGTAGAACTCACATTATTGCCTTGGGTTTCTGGCCCAGTGTGAAGTGGGAGCATCCAGGAAGTGGCCTGATAGACTGTACATCAGAGGGCAATAAATTGGCATATGATTTGGTGGAAAGGCAGGGCCAGATGTAGTGTGGGAGCAAGGGTTTTTCTGCATTCAGCCATGCAGCTTGCTTCCAGGTGTCCTGGAAAGCAGCTTGGGAACTGGAGGCTAAGGGTAGTTGGGAACATTAACTAGGGAGGAAAAGGATCAAAAGGACTTCAGTGTTATCTGTGATGGGCCTTGAATTGGGAAAAATCCTCCAAAAGTAGGGGCAAATGAAATTTCCCTGATACTGGTAGGGATTTTTCCACTGATTATTCTTTCCTTTCAAATAAAGTGAGTTACTAATTGGTAGAAAAAAATACAAAACTTGGGAGACTCCTAACAGGGAAAGTTTGTTAAGGAAGCCTTATTCCACATGAGCTTTTTCATGAAGGCTCCTTCTTCTCTTCGGGCAAACAACAGGTTTAAGAAAACTGGCTCCAAATTGATGATAAAGTGAGAGCTAAGTTATTATTCTGACTGTTCTACCTAGGGCTAGAGTGGTATCTTTCAGATTGCAAGTTGCATTCTGTTAGTGGATTGTGAAATCATTTTAAAGGGTCACACAGCATTTTCTTCTCAGTTTTTTTTTGTTTGTTTTTAAGTTTTTTTTTAATGTTTATTTTTGAGAGAGAGACAGAGTGTGAGTGGGGGAGAGGCAGGGAGGGAGAGGGACACACAGAATCAAAGCAGACTCCAGGCTCTGAGCTGCCAGCACAGAACCTGATATGGGGCTTGAATCCATGAACTGTGAGATCGTGACCTGAGCCAGGCGCCTCTCCTCAGTTTTTTATTGTGAAAAATTTTAAACTTCTGCACATTTATTTTCATACTTACTATTAACATTTAGCCATATTTGCTTTTTTTTTTTTTAATGGTTATTTGTTTATTTTGAGAGAGAGGAGAATGTGTGCGAGCATGTGCAGGAGAGAGAGACAGAGGATCCCAAGCAGGCTCCAAGTTGTCAGCACAGAGCCCAGTGTGGGGTTCGATCTCATGAGTCAGATGCTTAACTGACAGTCACTATGTGCGTATTATTATTATTTTTTAAACATTTATTTATTTATTTTTTGAGAGAGAGAGAGAGAGCATGAGTGGGGAAGGAGCAGAGAGAGGGAGGGAGACAGAGAATCCGAAGCAGGCTCCGAGATATCAGTGCAGAGCCTGACGTAGGGCTCATACTCACAAACTATGAGAGCATGACCTGAGCCGAAGTTGGACATTTAGCCCACTGAGCGACCCAGGTGCCCCTGTGTGTATTATTTTTTATAAGCTACTTGAAAATAAGTTTCAGACATGTTGGCATCTTACCCTTGAATACTTCAGCATTCATCCTAAATAAGGACATTCTCTTGCATAATCATAGTACCATTATCACACTTAAGAAACTTAACAATAATTTACCAGTATTAGCTAATACCAGTCCATATTAAAAATTTCCGATTTGTCTCCGAACTGCCTTTTATAGCTATAGCAGTTTTTATAAACCAAAATCCAAGCAAAATTCTCATTTCATTAAGTAGTTATATCTCTGTAGACTTTTAAAATCTAATACAGTTTTCTTCACCTTTTTTCTTTTTTTTTTAATTCTCTAGGCATTGAGTTTTTGAAGAGACTAGGCCATTTATCTTTAGAATGTTGTATGTTCTGGGTTCGTCTGTGTCCTTGTGGTATCATTTAACTTGCTTCTCTATCATGTATTTCCTATATTCTAGAAGTTAGGATTAAAGGCTTAACAATGCAGGTTAAACATTTTTGGCAAGAGTACTTTGTAGATGATATTGTGTATTTCATATTATATCATCACAGGAAGTATATACTGTCAGGATGATCCCGCTAAGGTGGTGGTAAGTTTGATTACTTGCTTCTGGTTGTGATTGCCACATTTCCTCATTGTAAAATGAATTAATTTTTCTATTTGTAATTAGTAAGTAATCTGAAGTAATAATTTGGCACCTTTTACTTAATGATCATCTGCTAATGAATTTTTGCCAGTCATTTATTTCAGTGTTGTTCGCAAAACGATGACTTTCTAATTCTGTCATTTTTTTCTACGTTTATTTTTTTTTAAATTTTTTTTTTCCAACGTTTATTTATTTTTGGGACAGAGAGAGACAGAGCATGAACGGGGGAGGGGCGGAGAGAGAGGGAGACACAGAATTGGAAACAGGCTCCAGGCTCTGAGCCATCAGCCCAGAGCCTGACGCGGGGCTCGAACTCCCGGACCGCGAGATCGTGACCTGGCTGAAGTCGGACGCTTAACCGACTGCGCCACCCAGGCGCCCCTTTTTCTACGTTTATTAACTGGCATTCCCTGTAAAGAATCACTTACCTTCATAAACTGGAGGATGAACCATAGTTTCTCCTAAAAAGGCAGGGAATATGCTTTAATTCTTTTCATTGCCAACTTTCAGAGTAAGGAGTTAGTGTTAATGATGACCACTAATGGTGGCAAATGAGGATTTTCCTTCCATTTTGGGGGCTTGTGAATTTTTATTTATTCAGTATTTTATAATTCATTACCTTTTTGATTATTTTTGGTGCTCAAATCATTTTGAGTTTTGCCCCTTTAAACTTGTTCCTTTCTTCCTTTGATGCAATCCTTTTGAGCACTTTCCTGTTTTCTGTTACAAGCTTCCATTATGAAGGGAGGTTAAAAAAAGAATAGAATAGAAAGTATCCATGCATCACACATAGTAAGGATAAGTATTATTTGGGGGAACTTTTGTTTCAGTTAGAAATGATGTATTCTGAGTTTTAGTGTAAACTATATTTCTTTCTGTATGTCATGGTCAAAAAAGTTTGAAAGCTTTGATGGGGAGAGCTTATGATTTACTTCTGTTCTAGCACTGTTTTGAATTTATCTCTCTGCAGTGTTATTTTTCTCGGGCAAGGAGTCAAAGAGGGTGTTGAGTTCTTGACATTCCATGAAGGACTCTGTGAAGTGACTTAGCCCCCTTGATATTTGGGATCCAATGGACTGTTGGACCTGCGTTTTATTCTTATCAGCTTTGATTTCAGAAAAGCATATCTATCTGTCTATCATCTTATCTTTTCTGTTATCTATTTATTTAAAGATCTACTATTACATGTTATTTTATTCCTCTCCCCTCAGCTTTATTGAAATATAATTGACAGAACATTATGTAAGTTTAAGCTGTACTGTGTGATGATTTAATACAAGTATACTTTGCGAATTTATTAGCACAATAAGGTTAGTTAACACATCCATCTCCTTGCATAATTTTAATTTGTATGTGTGTGAACATTTAAAATCTCTCAGCAACTTTCAAGTTTGTAATACAGTATTGTTAAACCATAGTCACCATGCTATCTTATTAGATCCTCAAAACTTCTTCATCTTATAACTGGAAGGTTTTGTTTGTTTGTTTGTTTGTTTGTTTGTTTGAGAGAGGTGTACAAGCTGGGGAGGGGCAGAAGGAGAGGGAGAGAGAGAATTCAAGCAGGTTCCATGCTCAGGGTAGAGCCTGACATGGGGCTTGATTTCATGACCGTGAGATCATGACCTGAGCTGAAAGCAAGAGTCAGATGCTTAACCAACTGAGCCACCCAGGCACCCCTTATAACTGGAAGTTTATACTCTTTGAGCAACATCTTCCCATTTCCCTTACCACCCAGCCCATTAGCAAGCACCATTTTGTTTCTATGAATTTGACTCTTTTATAGATTCCACATATAAGTGAGATACATTATTTCTTTCTCTTGAAATTGACTTATTTCAATTAGTATAAGGTCCTCAAGGGCCACCCATGTTGTTGCAAATGGCAAGATTTCCTTCTTTTTTTTTTTTTTTAATTTTTTTTTTCAACGTTTATTTATTTTTGGGACAGAGAGAGACAGAGCATGAACGGGGGAGGGGCAGAGAGAGAGGGAGACACAGAATCGGAAACAGGCTCCAGGCTCTGAGCCATCAGCCCAGAGCCTGATGCGAGCCTGACGTGGGGCTCAAACTCACGGACCGCGAGATCGTGACCTGGCTGAAGTCGGACGCTTAACCGACTGAGCCACCCAGGCGCCCCGGATTTCCTTCTTTTTTATGGCTGAAGCAGTTCTTTTAATATGGTTGTTTCTCTCTGGATGAAGCAGCTTTTGCAAAGCAGAGATTAATTTGAGACCATTTGAGTCATAACATCCCTAGAGAATGTTAGAATAAGTATTCTTTCCCAAGGAAATAGGACTGTGGATGACTAGTCACTTTGCACCTTGTACTTGATCCCTTTTATGTGATGTTAAGCTAATTGTTCAGGGAAAGGGGGATAGCGTGTTGTGTTACACATGGCTTGGCCATGCTTTTGAGTCCTTTTGGTGAGTTGAGGATGGAATCATTTATTCTGGAAAGACTCCAAAATAGCATCTTCTCCAAGAAGTTTGCCCTTGGCAGAAATTCATTTATATATTCAGTTAGTAGATATTTCTTGAGTGCTTAATGTGTGCCAGACATTGAATAGGTATTAGGGACCTAGTTTTCGAGGAGGCTGACACAGTTCCTGTCCTCATAAAGTTTATGGTCTAGTGGGTTGGTGATTTGAGAAGCCCTGGAATTTGAGTGGACAGCTGGGCATTGGTTTGAAGTCTACCCGTCTTCCACATGTGACCTCAGGAAATTGTTGTATGCCCTGGTGTGCTGAAAGAGGTTCTAGGGTGGTCAGAAGAATAGCAGTGGTGTTTGTCTGCATTGTCTATCCCACCCCCATCCTCTGCCCTAGCCCTGGCTGCCTGGCAGCAGTAGCCAAGTGGATGGAAGTTTACTTAGCTGCTTTAGAGCCTTGGATATCCTAGGGCTCAATTAGCCCATTTATATTTACTTGTGATTAACCAATCTGTGCATCTCAGAACTGAACTAACAAAAATTGTACCATAGGATAAGATATCAATGGCTGTTTACCTTTTCTAATAAAATTAGCTTCTAATAAAATATGCCAATAAAAGTCAGCTCTCAGTCTTGGGTCTCTGACATAGTTGTTAGCATTTTGAAGTCTAGGAGCACAAAACAAAGATGTTAATGGTTGCTTAGCTAAAATGCTAACAGAATGAGGAAAATCCTTTGCTATAGTTTAGATCTAGTAGTCTCACCTCAAAAATGGTATGAATGGTTTGGGGTTTTTTAATGTTTATTTTTGAGAGAGAGGGAGAGAGAGATTGCACGCACATGTGCATGCGCAGTGGGAGGGCCAGAAAGAGAGGGAGACGGAGAATCTAAAGTGGGCTGTGTGATGACAGCAGAGAGCCTGATGTGGGTTCGAACCCATGAACTGCAAGATCATGACCTTAGCTGAAGTTGGACGCTTAACCAACTGAGCTATGTGAATGTTTTTTAGTAGCAACCCATTGGCTTTAGTCCACAAGCCTCATGTGAGGAAAGAAGTATCAAAACCCATGTAACTTTGGGTAGGATTTGGTTTCAGATTGGTAGAGTATCCCATCATATATTTATCTTTTGAATCCCAGAGAAAGCACCCTTATTTAGAAGTAGCCTTTGGGAACCTTGGGTTCTCAGAGAATGCCCTTTAGAGATGCCCTTTTTCCTTAGGAAAAGTATTTCTAGGATTTTCAAGGGCAGAAAAAGATACAGTGAGACAGTGAAGCAATTAAACAGTGGTTAAGATATTTCTAAAAGAGAAAGTTGGAGTGGATGTTGAAATACAAATATATTCCACAAAAAGATCGGTGACCTATTCTTTGCTTGATAGCTTAGTGTGTTCTGAACTTAAAGAGTAGTTCTTTCTTCTGTGTCTCTCTCTTTTTTAATGTGTATTTATTTATTTTATTTTTTTTTAACGTTTATTTATTTTTGAGACAGAGAGAGACAGAGCATGAATGGGGGAGGGTCAGAGAGAGAGGGAGACACAGAATCTGAAACAGGCTCCAGGCTCTGAGCAGTCAGCACAGAGCCAGATGCGGGGCTCGAACTCACGGACAGTGAGATCGTGACCTGAGCCGAAGTCGGACGCTCAACCGACTGAGCCACCCAGGCACCCCAATGTGTATTTATTTTTGAGAGCAAGAGAGTGCAAGCGGGGTGAGGGTAGAGAGAGAGGGAGACAGAGGATCTGATCCAAAGCGGGCTCTATGTTGACAGCAGTGAGCCCGACGTGGGGCTTGAGCTCATGAACAATGAGATCATGACTTGAGCCAAAGTCAGTGCTCAACCAGCTGAGCCACCCAGGTGCCCCTCCTTTGCCTCTTTTTTTCTGAGATTAGCCTACTGCCAAGGTACATCATTAATACCTACCATAGCCAAATACTTTTTGTGACCAGAGCCTGGTGATGCTTGCAGAGGATCCTGGTTCCCTCTGGCCAAGGAAGAGAAGTTCTTGGTTTGGCTCACTTGGTCAGAAGCATCGTGGGGAAAGTAGGCAAGGGAAAATGGATTTCTGTTGCCAGAATCCAAATATGGCTCATTAATCCTCCCAAGGGAGCCCAAGATTGGCATCTTAATCAGTCTCATCTCAGAGGTTTTAAGACTCATTCCAGGGGTGCCTGAGTGGCTCAGTCGGTTAAGATTCTGACTCTTGGTTTTGGCTCAGGTCATGATCTCACAGTTTGTGGGTTCAAGCCCCATGTGGGCTCTGTGCTGATGGTGTGGAGCTTGGTTGGGATGCTCTGTCTCCCTTTCTCTCTGCCTCTCCTCTCTGTCTTAAAAATAAAAAAGAAGTAAACATTAAAAAAAAAAAAAACTCATTCCATTCTCTAGGTTCTCTGTAAGGAAGGAAATGAGCATTTGGTAGAACTCTTGGGTACTCAGAAAATGGAAAACTTTGCCAGGGTCCTAAGTAGGCTACAGCTCAAGAATCAACTTGTGTGTATGCAGTAACAGAAGGCAGAGAATAGAAATCTTTATGTTGGTAATAGTCTTCCTCTAAAAGCTCCAAAGGGAAGGAAAAGATTGGCTTGTTCCGCCACCAGAGGTGGTTTTAGTGTTCTCTTTGCCTAACTGGTGTCAAAACATTTAATTAGGTCAACTGATGGTGAATTTTTTTTTTCAACATTTGTTTGTTTGTTTATTTATTTATTTTATTTTTTAAGGTATCAAAAATCAGTTTACTTTTTTTAATTTAATTTTTTATTTTTAAAAATTTACATCCAAATTAGTTAGCATATAGTGCAACAATGATTTCAGGAGTAGATTCCTTAGTGCCCCTTACCCATTTAGCCCATCCCCCCTCCCATAACCCCTCTAATAACCCTCAGTTTGTGCTCCATATTTATGAGTCTCTTCTGTTTTGTCCCCCTTCCTGTTTTTATATTATTTTTGTTTCTCTTTCCTTATGTTCATCTATTTTGTCTCTTAAAGTCCTCATTATGAGTGAAGTCATATGATTTTTGTCTTTCTCTAATTTCACTTAGCATAATAGCCTCCAGTTCCATCCACGTAGTGCAAATGGCAAGATTTCATTCTTTTTGATTGCCAAGTAATACTCCATTGCATATATATACACCACATTTTCTTTATCCATTCATCCATTGATGGACATTTGGGCTCTTTCCATACTTTGGCTATTGTTGATAGTGCTGCTATAAACATGGGGGTGCACGTGTCCCTTCGAAACAGCACACCTGTATCCTGTGGATAAATGCCTAGTAGTGCAATTGCTGGGTCATAGGGTAGTTCTATTTTTAGTTTTTTATTTTTTTTTTAATTTTTTTTCAACGTTTTTAATTTATTTTTGGGACAGAGAGAGACAGAGCATGAACGGGGGAGGGGCAGAGAGAGAGGGAGACACAGAGTCGGAAACAGGCTCCAGACTCCGAGCCATCAGCCCAGAGCCTGACGCGGGGCTCGAACTCACGGACCGCGAGATCGTGACCTGGCTGAAGTCGGGCGCTTAACCGACTGCGCCACCCAGGCGCCCCTATTTTTAGTTTTTTGAGGAACCTGCATACTGTGGCTGAACCAGCTTGCATTGCCACCAACAGTGCAAAAGAGATCCTTTTTCTCCACATCCTCGGCAACATCTGTTGTTGCCTGAATTGTTAATGTTAGCCATTCTGACAGGTGTAAGGTGGTATCTCATTGTGGTTTTGATTTGTACTTCCCTGATGATGAGTAAGGTTGAGCATTTTTTTGTGTGTCAGTTGGCCATCTGGATGTCTTCTTTGGAGAAGTGTCTATTCATGTCTTTTGCCCATTTCTTCACTGGATTATTTGTTTTTTAGGTGTTGAGTTTGATAAGTTCTTTATAGATTTTGGATACTAACCCTTTGTCTGATATGTCATTTGCAAATATCTTCTCCCATTCTGTCGGTTGCCTTAGTTTTGCTGATTGTTTCCTTTGCTGTGAAGATTTTATTCTAAAGTAATGTCTACGCCCAGTATGGAGCTTGAACTCTATAGAGACCAAAAGTCTCATGCTCTACCGAGTCAGGCATGCACCCCAAGAGTTTCTTTTCTAAGAAACACAATTGTATACCCTAAAAGTTTATATTTCTTTATGACTTTGGTGATGCTTCTTTAAAAAATACTAACTAAAGAGAGATTTCAAAATCAGAAAAAGGTTTATATCATGAGGGTTGACTAGAGGCTTAGTAATTTCTTAGGATATGGTAACATCACCTAGTGGCATTTGTTCTCCCCTCAGCCAACGGCATAAATGCTTCTTCTCTAAGCCAGACTGGGAACAGTCATGTGAAGCTGGGTACCTTCTCTGTTTTTTTGTTTCCCCCTTCTTTAGTTTTTTAAAATCTGTAAAGTTTGGAAATGCCCTTAGTCCAGTTAAGAGAGAAAAGTTTAGAAAAATATTTCCCCATTCTTATTTATTATCACCCTTTTCTCTCTTTCCCTCATTTTTGTTTCTGCATCTTTCCTTTTGCCTCTGTTTTTCTTTCATTTCCTTGAAGGATCTGATTCATATGCATGACTGAACCTCCTTAAAAGAAAAGGCAGAGTGGGGTACCTGGGTGGCTCAGTTAGTTAACCATCCAACTTCGGCTGAGGTCATGATCTCATGGTTTGTGAGTTCAATCCCTGTGTTGGGCTCTGACAGCTCAGAGCCTGGAGCCTAGCTTCGGATTCTGTGTCTCCCTCTCCCTGTGCCCCTCCCCCTCTCTCACTCTGTCTCTTTCTCTCTCTTACAAATAAAACATTAAAAAATTAAAAAAAAAGAAAAGGCAGAGAGAGAGGTATTGCTCTTGAGTCTCAGGTTCTTTGCTGTTACTGTAGAGAGTAAGCTAATGGTATGATATTACTAATGAAAGCCTTATCAGCTATCAGTTATGTTTTTTTTTTTTTAATGGTTTTATTTTTTTGAGACAGAGAGAGAGAGAGAGCATGAGCAGGGGAGGGGCAGAGAGAGAGCGAGACACAGAATCTGAAGCAGGCTCCAGGCTCTGAGCTGTCAGCACAGAGCCCGACGCGGGGCTCGAACTCACGGATTGTGAGATCATGACCTGAGCTGAAGTCGGACGCTTAACCGACTGAGCCACCCAGGCGCCCCTATCAGTTATGTTTTATTGAGGGAATCTTGCCCATGGTAAATTAAAAGAAAAAGAGATAAGTAAGCAAAGAAAAGAAAAGCAAGTAGAGAGGCAGAAAGTAAGGAGGAATGAACAGAAAGGAACAAAAGAAAAGGACTTGGGACTGGGAATACAGAAGTGGAAGGGAAGGACCAAGAATACAGAGCTGCTAAAATAGGAAAATGGGAGTCAGCTCTAGCATTTACCTTTACTGAGTACAGTGTTTGGGTTTCCCCCTTTCAGTAGAGTATGCTACAAGGTAAGGTGAGGTGAGGTGAATAAAATGGTCTCATCTTTGACTCCTTGGATTCATCTACTCAAAACCAGTGAGTTTACCCTGTAATAAGGTGACTTGAGAGCCTGATCATAGTAGGTTGGGTGGAAGAGGCTATTAAGTGATGCTTTTTGGGCAGCTAGCATTAACAGAGTTATTTTTAACCTCCCATTTCAACCCCTTCATTGTTCAGGCTCCTCCACTGGCTACCATGAGAGCAGTCAAAATTAGCAACTATATAAAATAAAGTACCTCTTGTCTCCCCAGTCACTTCCAAAATAAACAGGGAGTAATACTGTCCGTATTTTGTCTCACTTTACTCTGAAGGCTACCGATAGAGGAAGCGTGGATTAGTGTGTAGTGATTTCTAGGCTCTGCCCTCTGGACAGAGTCCCCTCAGAGTGCAGTGGCTGAGTGACAGGACCATGTGGCAGGAGTGCAGCTGGAAGTATATCATCGGCAGATTTGGGTTGGGTAAATATAGCAGGAGCAGGATGTCAGTGTGGGAGATGGATTGTTCTGGGAAAGGAAGTGTTGTCTTTCGTCTGAGAAACAATTTCCTGCACTTCTGGGACTCTTGCTTTCTTCTTCTTCTTCTTTTTTTTTCCAGGGCAGAACAGGAGTTGGCAGGAGTTGGGTACACTTGCTGTATTCTATCTCTGAGTGTCTGTCTGTTCCTACATTTGAAGTTGGGAGTAGAAATCAGATCTATTTCAGCCAGTTAGGAAATGGACCCAATAAATAGCTATATCCATGCCTTACAGTTCACGTTTTGCAGTCTTAAAGCATGTAACTGCAGAGAGCCTCTTTTTAAAAACTAATTGTTCCTTTAGTAAAACTGACAGGTTGAGAGAGATAATTATACAAAGAGAATCAACTCTATTGAAAGTCAGACATGAGGCACCAGCTGGCAGGAAACAGCTGGGATGTTTCTGGGGGCTAGACTCTTCCACACCAGAACTTAACTCTTCAAGCCATCTCTGTTATATGAGCTATTAAAATGACTGCCTACCTACCAGCAGTCTACATAAAAAACTAAATCTACTAAATTATGCAGTATTTTACAGTTGAGTAGAACTTCACAGTTTATAAAGTGCTTTTGCATATTTTCTTTACTTTTTAAAATAAACTTTTTAGAATAGATTTAGATTTAGAGAGAAGTTGTAATGAAGTTCCCATACACTCCATGCCAAGTTTCTTTCTCCCATTATTAACAGTTTAGTATGTTACATTTGTCACAATTAATGAACCAGTATTTATATACTGTATTAACTAAAGTTCATACTTTATTCAGATCTCTTTAGTTTTTACCTAATGCCTTTTTCTGTTGTAGGATCACATCCAGGATACCACATTACATTTAGTTGTCATGTTTTCTTAAGCTCCTGTTGGCTGTGACAGTTTGCATATGTTTTTTTCATTTAAATTTCATAACAACTCACAAAATAGATTGAACCTTTATTAGCATCTCCCTTTCACAGGTAAAACTCAGGCCTCAGAAAGAGTAAGTAACATGTTCAAGGCTATACAGTAGAAGCTTCTGGTAGAATATGACTATGATTAGAAAAAGGAAGTGAGGTAACTTTATTTCCTTTTTATGTGAATGAGAGCAGAACCATAGCAAACCTTCAAGTGGGACATTTGCAGAAGAGGAACAAGAGACATAGCTGACTTGTTTCTGGACTTTTCTGTTTTACCTGGATACAAATTAACATTATCATTTTCATAACAATTCCATGGGGGAAACACCCTTTCTCTCTGTGATTCCACTGTGTCTACCAAAGGACCAGGTTCCAGAGAAACCTGGCCTCCTGCTCCCCTGATGTCATTCTCTCACAGAAGACTTCAGGCTACTCACCGGTCCCTGTTGTTAGATACCCAAGTTCAGTAGAAACGCTCACTGAAAGCCTGGCATATACATTAATACAACCAGACTGTTTCAGGAGTGTGTTGAGGTTAACTGTCTTGGAATAAAGCACATGAATTTTTTAGTTCTTTTTTTTTTTTTCAACATTTATTCATTTTTGGGACAGAGAGAGACAGAGCATGAACGGGGGAGGGGCAGAGAGAGAGGGAGACACAGAATCAGAAGCAGGCTCCAGACTCCGAGCCATCAGCCCAGAGCCTGACGCGGGGCTCGAACTCACGGACCGCGAGATCGTGACCTGGCTGAAGTCGGACGCTTAACCGACTGCGCCACCCAGGCGCCCGAATTTTTTAGTTCTAGTATCTAGTTGGTCAGGCCGAAATGCTGGCTTGGGGTTAGGAGACTCACAGAAATGCAGTGCTGAGAGATAGTAGAAAGACTAAAAATACAACAAGACATGGCAATTACTGGCTCTACCTAGAGGGATGAGTGAGAGGAGAGGTGAGAAGAGGTCAAGTGTAGTATATTACTGATATTCCTAGATTCTATTTAAAGATCATTTCAGGGTGATGGAAACTATTGGGGATACAAATCCTCAGATCCTAAGGAAGGGCGTAGCACCTCTTGCTGAGACAAGGAGTCATAAGGATTGTACCTGGATCGTAAAGGACAACCTTTAAAGTGTTCCAACTTAAGCTGACAGGGTAAGAGGTCAATTGATACCATTAACAACCACTTTGATTAGAGCACAAGGGTTTTTGTTGTTGTTGTTTTGTATTAAGGGGATATTTTTCAGTTTATACTTTTATGATGTATTGCTATGAGCATAGGGGCTGGTTTGGGACCTTGTGGTAGTGATTACTGCCCTTTTTGGTTAACTCTGAGGCTGGCAAAAGCTTAATTTTTTTCTCCAAAGGGAAGCTGTGGAAATAGCATTGAGGAAGAGCTTTAGGAAGCCCTTTGTATGTATTATGTATTTTCATGGCATCCCAGAGTGGGTTGGGAACAGGGTAGATATTATAAACTAGCAATTATAGGAGTCTTTAAATTAAGGGCATTGGTAACTGAGGCCTTCTGCTCAGAGGGTGGGAGGCTATTGATGGGAGCAAAGATGACAACAGGTTTTAAACATCACAGGCTGGACCTCATACTCTGAAAATGCTTTTGCTTCAACAATTACAAAGAGAAAATGTGAAAGACAAAATGACAGTATGAAGAATGACTATTCAAAGTGCTTCTACCAGAAAATCCCATCTGTTGGTGAGATTGAAATTATCCTCAGGTTAAAGGAAAAGACTGGGAGAAGATATCTTGTTCAGAATACAAGACAGGAGACAGTGAAGTCTATTACTGTATATTCTGAACTGCATTGAGCTGTGATGGAGGAGGGGGAAATTCCTTCCTGTGGTTTTGCATAATGTGAAACCTTCATGAGATCTTAGTAGATATAAAGGAGTTTGTGGCCAGCTAAAGTGCAGGTTCAGTAAGCCTGCAGTGGGAGTGCAAGACAGAGATGGCTCACTGACATTTCTGATTAAGGGCAACCAGTTTTGGTGAGTGGAAAGCTACCAGTGGTACTTCATTTTTGTAAGAATCTGAAATGATCCCTTTGTACCATAGCCTGAGGTAACTGCTTGTCTCTACAAAAGCTACAGAGGAGACACCAGCAGGCTTTAAGTGGAACTTGTTTATGGTTTCCCAGAAGGGAAGCTCATATGTTAAAGCACTTTAGAAAAATAAAGTAGAATTGGAGATAAGACGATCTTTACTTTCATTTTCAAGAGCTTTTTTAAAAAAATTGAAGTAGAATGCATATAACATAGAATCAGCTATTTTTTTTTTTAATTTTTTTTTCAACGTTTATTTATTTTTGGGACAGAGAGAGACAGAGCATGAACGGGCGAGGGGCAGAGAGAGAGGGAGACACAGAGTCGGAAACAGGCTCCAGGCTCTGAGCCATCAGCCCAGAGCCCGACGCGGGGCTCGAACTCACAGACCACAAGATCGTGACCTGGCTGAAGTCGGACGCTTAACCGACTGCGCCACCCAGGTGCCCCTAGAATCAGCTATTTTAAAGGGGATAATTCAGTGGCATTTAGTACATTCATAATATCATGTGACCACCACCTCTGTTTAGTTCCAAAACATTTGCATTGGGGTGCCTGGGTGGCTCAGTTGGTTGAGCGGCCAACTTTGGCTCAGGTCACGATCTCACGGTCCGTGAGTTCGAGCCCCGCGTCGGGCTCTGTGCTGACAGCTCGGAGCCTGGAGCCTATTTCCGATTCTGTGTCTCCCTCTCTCTGACCCTCCCCCGTTCATGCTCTGTCTCTCTCTGTCTCAAAAATAAATAAACGTTAAAAATAAAAAACAAAAAACAAAAAAACCCAAAACATTTGCATTATCCTGAAAGGAAACCATGTCCTTGTTCAGCAGTTGTTTCCCCTTCTCCTTTCTGTCCAATGTCTGGCAACCACCAGTCTGCATTCTGTTTCTATGGATCTATCTATTCTGGATATTTAATATAAATAAAATTATATAATATGTGACCTTTGTATCTGGCTTCTTTCACTTAGCATCGCGTTTTTGAGGTTCATGCATGTTGTAGCATGTATCAGTACTTTATTCCTTTTTATGACTGATTAATATCCAGTATATATGCATCTGCCACAATTTATTTATCCGTTCATCTACTGATGGACATTCGGACTATTTCCACCTTTTGCTATGGTGAATAGTGCTGCTAGGATTATGTGTGTACATGTATTTGAGTGCCTATTTTCAATTAGTTTGAATTATATACCAAGAAGTGGAATTACTGGGTCATATGGTAACTCTATGTTTAACTTTCTGAAGAACTCCCAAACTGTCTTCCACAGAGGCTGAACCATTTCACGGTTCCCAGCAGTAATGTGTGAGGATTCCCCTTTCTCTACATCCTTACCAGTACTTGTGATTTTCTGGGTTTTGGTTTTTTTTTTTTTTTTTTTTTGGATTATAGCTTCAAAATCTTTTGAGACTGGATAAGACTTTGACAATAAAATTTCTTCCAATCTTTATGGATCTCCTGGTATACTTCTCTTGAAGTAGCTGGATGGCTCTTTTGGGCTTAAAAAGGTATTGAGGTTCCAGCTTTTATGCAAAAGAATGACTTGCTTCCAAAATCTGCCACAAACATGGCGATCACAGCTGATAAGGGTTGCCTAGGCAGGGTTGAAATCTCAGTTGTCAAAAAAAAGATTGTTGGTTACATTTTGGGTCTTGAGAGTAGGTGGTGGTATTTTTGGTTTCATCTGCCATCAGAATCCTGGACCAGGCAATAGGCTGGGTCTTGCTGACTATACAGGAGGCTCAGTTTGCTTGTAGATTGCCAGCTTATTTTCCTGCTTGTTGAATAACCTTCTTCTGGAAAGTGGGTTAACTCTAATTCCTGATTAGTGACTGGTTCTTTTGAAGGTGCTGTATAAACTGATTTCAGTTGTCACTCCATTACTACTTATATGAGATTACATACAGATATTAAAACTCTGATGTTCCCATTTCTTTGCTATTTGGCTGGATGGTTTCTTATTTTGATGTCTTGCATCAAATTACTGAGTTCCTACATGACTTTCTCTTACTGTGGTCTTTTTTAGGTCATCAGTTTCTACATCTTGTGTTTATATATTTGTGATTTGTCTAATGGTCACTATAGTTAATGTGTTAGTATGTCTTATCTAAATTTATTTTCCTTTTGTGAAAGTTACTTTCTTTTTGTGGAAGGAGAAAATTGATGCTGGGATCTAGGATGCTTGCACTTCCAGCTCTCTCAGTTTTTTCTGTAAATCTAGCTTTCCTTTTTTTCTTGACACTACTTTCTCTAGTTTATGTGTTTGGTGGTAGATTTTTCTGACTTTTAGAAAAAATATTTTTTTGCTAACCATAATGTGTTTGCTGCATTTTTTTTCCTTATAATATTTCAAATCAGAATACATTTCCATGTTTATTGCTTTCATTGCTTGCCTTTTTTTTTGTTTTGTTTTGTTTTAATGAGTTTGGACCAGTTTTCAAAGCAAACAGAAAATTATAGTCTCTACTGCATCTCCCCCTCCCCCCCCCCCCCCCAAACACACACTGGTGTTAGGTTTGCAAATGCATCCTAACCATTTGATCAAAGTCAGGCTTTGAAAAAGGCTTTATAGTTAGGTGTGGTTGAATGACAGGTATGTCTGGATTTGGTCTTGAGAGATTTGGGGATGTAAAAGTATGAGGGTTTTTTTTTCCTTCTCTCTCTTCCAATAATACACTGTGGTCTATAATAGGTTGAGTTGTAACATTCATTAAACCACTCCTCACATTCCCTGTTTTCAAAGCTTATCAGGATGACTTTGATTTAGTTATTTGGAACCAAAAAGGCAGTTTGTGGAGCTGGTCTGGAGCTGTGGAGCAGTAATATATCAGAGATCAGACTTAGGTCCCAGTGGGATTATTCCTCGGGATTTATTTGCCTGGAAGTACACACAGGAGCCGAATGGTATGTATGGAAAGCTTTGCTGGAATGCAAATTGGACACATTTTGTTGGGACCTGTAGGGGATTTTCACTGCTTCATAATTTTTCAAAGGTTTGTTATACATCAGACAGTCACTGCCTCTTCTTTAAATCTTTAAATCCCCCCTCTTTTTCCTGTTGTAAAGGTCAGATTTTTTTTGACAACTGTGTGCAGGAACAAGATTTGCTAAATCCCTTCATTTTTATTCATACAAATATCGGCATTCAGTGAGCATCAGTTATCCCAGCATTTAGAGGTAAGGAAAACTCAAGGAGAATCTTGTGAATCTTAGCTTAGTTCCAGGCATACATCTCTGGGGATAAGTTTGCTGCCTCAACTTTAACCCTTGACTATTCTGATATGGGACACCACCCTCATAGTGGCTTGTATGTGAAACCTATGCTTCACTAACCCATGTCTGTGGCTATAGGAAACATAACTAGTGGGAGGGAATTGTGTTGGACTCTTCTCTTTGACTGTGACAATCCTTAAATTAGTGTTGGGAGAGAGGAACAGTTCATTCCCTCCAGTGGTACCTGTTCTTTAGCCTTCTTTAGCTTTTAGTGGCATCTTGGGCAGCATACCACTTTTTTTAAAAAAATATAATTTATTGTCTGTACCACTTTTAATTTGGAGATGATTCTTTACTTCACCTGGTAGATGAAATCATGATATTACCACATGGCATAGTTCCTCCTCAAACTTACTTGATTTGATGTGACGTTATTGTCTATTACTATATAACAAATTACCCTAAAACTTAGATGCTTAAATTTTTTTTTATTTTTTATTTTTTTATTTCACACAGTTTCTGAGAGTCAGGAATTTGGGAGCTGCTTAGCTAGTGGTTCAGGCTTAGAGTCTCTCAAGATGGTCAGCCAAGACTGTGGTCATTTGATGGCTTGGCCAGGCTGGAGGATCATATTCAAGCTTTCATGTAACTGTTATGAGGCCTCAGTTCCACACAATATGAGCCTCTCCATAGAGCTGCTATGGAGCTGCTATGTTGTTAGATGGCAGGTGGCTTTCCCCAGGTGAATGATCCAAGAAAGAGATCCAAGATAGAGAGCAGAAACCACACTGTCTTTTCTGACCTAGTCTTAGAAGTAATTTACTGTCACTTCTACAACATTATATTGGTCACCCAGACGAACCCTGACACAGTCTGGGAGAAGATTGAACAAAGGTGTGTTGTCTTAGAGGCTGGCTACACGGGAAGTTAATTGGAAAATTTCAAATGTTTACTTGTACTTAAAGACTGATTTTTTTTTTCCTGAAGAATTGTGTTCTCTCTGCTCAGCATCCACCCCCCCCGCCCCCGCTCTGTCTCTCTTTTCCCATTTCTCAAACTCTTTTGTCTCTGAAATTATCCAGAGTGTGTATGGCAAATAAATGTACGAACATCGCTACAACATGCGAATCTCTTTCTCTTGCATTGCCATCTTAGCCATAAGCACTAACAAAAACCTTCTCTTTTTTTTTTTTTTTAATTTTTTTTTTTTTAATTTTTTTTTCAACGTCTATTCATTTTTGGGACAGAGAGAGACAGAGCATGAACGGGGGAGGGGCAGAGAGAGAAGGAGACACAGAATCGGAAACAGGCTCCAGGCTCTGAGCCGTCAGCCCAGAGCCCGACGCGGGGCTCGAACTCACGGACCATGAGATCGTGACCTGAACTGAAGTCGGATGCTTAACCGACTGAGCCACCCAGGCGCCCCTAAAACCTTCTCTTTTTCTAAAGCAAGCCAGTAAGCATGATCCCTCCCTTTCTTGCTGCTTCCTCCTTCTTTCTTCTCCCTCTTCTCTCTCTTTCTTTTGAGGGGACATCTGCGGCAGCTGGTCCAAGGACCCCTCTTCTCATGAGAACCCCTCAGTTGGATTCAGGTAATCCTATGTGCTTCCTCAATCCTTTTTACTACTGATCATCTAAAATTTGGTACAAATAGACTACAGTGACCAGAGTTTATGGAGCCACCATGGATCTTCCAGACTGAGATATGTAATGATGCGAGCTCTTGGATTCTGTTCAGGAGCTCTGAAATGGAGGTAAAGGCCTTCTGCATGGGAGATATTTAAAGACTAAATTACTTATTGGTGCACCTGGGTGGCCCAGCCAGTTAAGTGTCCGACTTCAGCTCAGGTCATGATCTCACAGTTTGTAAGTTGGAGCCCCACATAAGGCTCTCTGCGGTCAGCACAGAGTCCACTTCGGATCCTCTGTTCCCTGTCCACCCCTCCCCCTTCTTTCCCCCGTGCGCATGTGTGCTCTCGCGTGCTCTCTCCCAATAAATAAATAAAACAGTTAAAGACTAAACCACTTTTCTCTTACTTGATGGATTCAACTGGTTCTTTTTATACCAATCAGAAAAGAGACTGAAGAATTATCTGCTATTCTTCACCTTTCTAGGACAAGCAGGTCTATAGTCATAGTGAGGAAGAATATGTAGGTTGATCCTGAAGCTAACTAAGGACACTGTCCTTCCTATTTGGTCACCATGTGAGCCATGTTGTTACATTGACATCATTCCCCCACCTTGGTATATACCAAACTCTTTACCTGATAACAGAAATCTCTATTGTAAAACTGAACTTGTTCAGCTCTTAGGGGGTTAAAATGGAGAATAGTTAGCTTTCTCAAAAATTCTAGATCATCTTTGGCTTCTTGGGAAACAGTCTGAAGCTGTGAATGAACTCTGGTCTCATATTCCTGTGGCTGTTGACTGGCCTAGTCGAAAATTCATACCTGGCAAAATCCATTGCATATGTTTTTGGTTTTTGCTTTGTTTTTTGTTTTTTTGTTTTTGTTTTTGTTTTGTTTTGGACTGTACAGAACCAGAGAGGATCCAAAGTTGTGTTTAATTCCATAGAAGACTATAATCGAAAGTGACAAAGCAGACAAATAAAAAACCTTTTCACCATTAAAATCACTATTTACCTAACTACTTGACCTTCTTTAGTCCTTATCATTACAGACACATAATTTAAGTAGTTTAATCAATATGCCATATTATTTTTGTTCCTTTTATTCATTTAACACAATTTAATACAGAATTTTTCCCTGAAGTCACCTATATATTTATTTTCTTTTAATGGTACTATAAAAATACATTGAATCAGAGTACCACAGGTTAACTATTCTTTAAAAATTTTTAATTTGTTACATATAATGAAACCTTAGTCATCTTTGTAGTGATAATATTGTTTTTCTTTTTAATTATCATAATAGTCCCATTAGTGGAATGACTGAGTTTTATAGCCATGCTATGTCCTATATTGAGTTTAACTTTTTGTTTTTGCTAATTTAGTTGATAAGATGATACCTTTATAATTTGTTTTATATTTCTTTAATTACTAGCATTTTCTCAAGTGTTTTACTGTTTGGATTTTTTCCTGTGTGTTCTTAACTCTTGGCCACGTATTTAACAGAAATTGGTTAATGTTCTTTCACATTTGTATCAGCTCCTTCATATATGGATAATGCTTTTTTATCTTTTCATATTTATTGCCAGGTCTTTTTTTCCCCTATTACTGTGGGCTATTTAAAACCAGGTAGGTGGTGGTACTTGGGGTCATTACAGAAAAGTGCTTGGGCATCAACTAGTTTATTTGCACCTGAAGTGTAGAAATGAGAGGTCCTGTGAGAACCTTTGGCTCAGAATGTACATGGGAGTCTCCCTGTGTGGAGAGCAGGCTGTCCAAGGTGTAAGGAGGGGAGATGAGGACAAGGTTGACACCAGACCTATAAATAACCTAAGGTTTAGCTTTGTACTTTAAAATAGAAATTAGGTCACTTTTATTGTCTTCCCTGTTTTTTACCAGTTGGCCATGAAGAAGAGGCATTAGGACTTTTAGAGAAAATGTTACAGTTTCTAGCTTTCAGAAAAGTGAAGAGTGCTGATACTGGCCAGCTCTGCCTCCTTTCTCAGTTCTCATGGCGTGAGATGACTGAGTGAGAAGTCTGGGTTTGGGGATTTAACTTGACATGCTATCCAGCTTCCTAAGTAAGAAAGTGGAATTCTAAACGGTGAAAGGCCCCGTATCCCTTTGCTGTGGCACCATGCCTGGGACAGACTGACCACGTGAAAGGGGAGCTGGTAACCCAGCATGTGTCATTCTTTTCACCATTGAGTGAGGTCCTTTTTTACCTCTTTTATAAACAGCCAAGCCCAGTCATCCTGATTGGTCTCTGCAGAGAGACAGAGGCCCAAACTCTTAGAACTTTGTCTGTGGTGCAAGTTTCTAGAGTTCTCTCTGGGCTCTCAGTTTTCTTCTCTAAAATGAGAAAAGTGGACCAAATGGTCTCTAATGTCCCTGAAGTCCTAAGAGTCTTTGGGTTCATTGCCCCCCACACAAGTTTGGAAATTCTTTCAGAAGGATTCTGTTCTATATGAATGTCATTATACATATCAAGTGAATGATTTTGAGATTTTTGTATCTCTTAAAATTTTCAGTAATTTTTTTTTTACATTTATTTATTTATTTTGAGAGAGAGAGAGAGCACATGCCTTTGAGCACGCATAAGCAGGGAACGGGCAGAGAGGCAGAGAGAGAGGGAAAGAGAGAATCCTAAGCAGTTAGTGTGGAGCCTGATGTGGAGCTCGATCCCATGAACTGTGAGATCATGACCTGAGCCGAAATCAAGAACTGGGTGTTCAACCAACTTAGCCACCCAGGTGCCCCCAAATTTTCAGTATGTCTTTTTTTTTTTTTTAAACGTTTATTTATTTTTGAGACAGAGAGAGACAGAGCATGAACAGGGGAGGGGCAGAGAGAGAGGGAGACACAGAATCCAAAGCAGGCTCCAGGCTCTGAGCGGTCAGCACAGAGCCCGACACGGGGCTCGAACTCACGGACCGTGAGATCATGACCTGAGCCGAAGTCGGACACTTAACCGACCAAGCCACCCAGGCTCCCCTTCAGTATGTCTTAAAAATGGATTAATGCCGCATGAATGTCAAGAGAGCATGTTCTATTTTGATTTAAAATTTTTTTACTTATTATAATTTACATTTTATATATTAATATATATGAAGATATATATGTGAAGATATATATAAGTATGTGTCAGTTAAGCCTCATAACAATCCTGTGAGGTAGGCATGAAGATGTGTCTTTCCATTATATGCTACTTCCTTGGCAACTTCTTTCACCTCTTCTAGCAGATTCTTTTGGAATTCAGTTCTACATTTGTATACTTAGGTAACAAGCTTAAATTGCTACTTCTCGGTTTTTTAGTTTTAAGCATGAAGTTCCACTCATTTCTTTCTTTCTATCTGAGTCAAGATATCCTAGAACTGGAAGAGACTTCAGATCCTCCAGAGACCCAAACTTAAAAGACTTCATGGGCCAGGGCGCCTGGATGGCTCAGTCAGTTAAGCATCTGACTTTAGCTCAGGTCATGATCTCATGGCTCATGGGTTCAAACCTTGCATCAGGCTCTCTGCTGTTAGCACAGAGGCTGGTTCAGATCTTCTGCCCCTCCCTTGCTGACGTGCACGTGTACTCTCTCTCTCTCAAAAATAAACATTAAAAAAACCCAAAAACTTCAAGGGCCTATCAAAATGAGTATGAAAATAGGGAGCAGTGTGGACTGCAGGAAGTTAGAAGGCTACCCCCACCTAAACATTCAGTTCTGTTTTTAACTGCATGTATATGGACTTTGGATCCTGATTCATACAAACAAAAATAACAAGAAACAAAAGTTTATGATAATGATAGAAATTGAATAATTGCAAATTGAGCACTAAAATAGTTAACTGATAAAATGTAACATTATTCTTTTATATATATGTTTTTTGCAATTATTACTTTTTTAGATGTGATGACATGGTATTATGCTTATGTTCTAGATGGATGAAATGATGTGATGTGCAGGATTTGCTTCAAAATAATAGGGGAGTGGGAGGAGATAATGAAAAAACAAGATTAGCCTTGAGTTGCTAATTATTGAGGCTGGGTGTACAGTACAAATGAGTTCATTACACTAATATGTTTACTTCTGTGTAATTTTGAAAATTTTCATAATAAATATTTTAAACATTACATTATTCAAATCTAGTCTCCTTAACAGAAGAGCATAGAATAAGGAAGGTAAAAAGGAATCCAGAATAGGCTAGAACAAATGTAGTTGTATTAGCTGTACTGTTTAAAGGTTGTCACCATGGGTGCCTGGGTGGCTCAGTCAGTTAAGTGTCCGATTCTTGGTTTCAGCTCAGATCGTGATCTCATGGTTTGTGGGTTCAAGCCCCATGTCGGTCCCTGCACTGATAGCATGGAGCCTACTTGGGATTCTCTCTCTCCCTCTCTCTCTGCCCCTTCCCTGCTTGCACTCTCTCTTTCAAAAAAATAAATAAATAGAACATTAAAAAAAATAAAGGTTGCCACCAGACCCTTAATAATATATTCAGTTAAATAATTATTTGTTATTATAAATATTTGTCATATTTATATACTCAATTAAATATTTATTTGTATTCTGAAGTAGTGGGTAATAACATGTAATTCCAAAATGTGGTTTCAGTTATTCTCAATAAATTCATTTATTGCTATTAAAAAATACTAAAACAGCATACACCAAGAAAAAAACCACATCTGTGGATCCAGCCCAGATTTTTTACCTGGACTTCAGTTTGTGATTTATTAATTTGTTCCAGCCTTCTCATTTTACAGAAGAAACTAAAGTACAGAGTAGTTATGATTTGACCAAGGTCACACAGCTTATGAGGGGAAAAACTAGAACACAGGTCTCCTGTGTTCCATATTCATTGCTTCTTCTTCTTTTTAATGTTTATTTATTTATTTTCAGAGGGAGCAAGAGTGCAGGCAGGGAAGGGGCAGAGAGAGGGAGAGAGAATCCCAAGCAGACTCTAAATTGCTAGTGCAGAAGCTGATGTGGGGCTCAAACCCACAAACTGTGAGATCATGATCTGAGCTGAAACCAAAAGTTGGATGTTTAACCAACTGAGCCACCCAGGTGCTTCCATATTCATCACTTCTTATGAGAAAATTGCCCAACTGACTTAAGAAAACAGGGTTATGGTTATGCTTGGCAGTTTTCTTGTTTGCTAATCTTAGATATTTGTTTTTAGAGCATTGGCTAGAGATTTGGCTTCTTTCTTTTTATAAGGTGATAGGGCTAAGAGATTCTGCCTTAAAGTCTGGTGGAAATTCAGGCCTAGGGATGGTTATATTTCTTAAGATGATGAGGAATTCCAGAGCTTAAGCAAGTTATAAGCATAAAACTTTAGCTGAGGCAGGACTGGAAAAATGAACCCATTGGTTCTATTTAACCCCCAAGTGAAATTTCACTTCCACTAAAAACTACTTGTTTATATGAATTTTAAAAAATTGTTTTATTAACTATTTTAACTATTTTCTCCAAGTCCAGAGCACTAGACTTGTGCAGACTTGCCAACTGTGGGGAATATGTGCTACTAAGTAGCTGTAACAGCCTTGGTAAGATGCTTTGCTATAGAGCTGTTGCTAGGTTTTGTTCCCAGGTCAAATTGGGAAATAGGGATTTAGTTAGTCTTACTTTATATATATTTAACTTAATTAATTTATTTATCTTATTATTAAAAAAAATTTTTTTTAAATGTTTATTTCTTTTTGAGAGAGAGACAGAATGCGAGTGGGTTAGGGGCAGAGAGAGAGGGAGACACAGAATCTGAAGCAGGTTCCAGGCTCTGAGCTGTCAGCACAGAGCCCGATGCTGGGCTCGAACTTGGGAGCTCTGAGATCATGACCTGAGCCAAAGTCAGACATTCAACCGACTGAGCCACCCAGGCACCCCTTATTTATTTATTTTTAATGTTTATTTATTTATTTGAGATAGAGAGAGAGTGTGTGTATGCATGGAGGAGGGGGAGAGAGAATCCCATGCAGGTTCTGCACTCTCAGTGCAGAGTCTGACTCAGGGCCCAATCTTACACACCCTGAGATCATGACCTGTGCCAAAATCAAGAGTTGGATGCTTAACGAACTGAGCCACCCAGGCGCCCCTGTATATATTTTATTTTCATGCTTAATTTATTTTATTAAAAAAATTTTTTTAATGTTTATTCATTTTTGAAAGACAGAGACAGAGCATGATGAGGGGAGAGGCAGTGAGAGAGAGGGAGACACAGAATCTGAAGCAAGCTCCAGGCTCTGAGCTGTCAGCACAGAGCCTGATGCAGGGCTCAAACTCATGAGCTGTGAGGTCATGATCTGAGCTGAAGTCAGACGCCCAACTGAACTGAGCCACTTAGGCACCCCTCATGCTTAATTTAAAAGCCTAATAAACCTGAGCTGACTTACAAAGAATTATTGCTATACTGGCAAAGATTCACATAGTAAACACCAGTTGAAGGAAGAGGATTTATAGAAAGTACCAGAAGAAGATAGAATGATTCTTATAGATAGATTTCAATAGTCTTTCCACCATTCTAGCTTTTTCTCCTCTTTTTTACCCTCCTACCCTAAGCCTGTTTGTTTATATATTTTCCCACCAAGATCAAACAGAGGCAGAAGGGAAGGAAATGATCTTACAGAATTCCTTTGGGTATGGAAATTGAGTTTCTTTAGACTTTAGTTCAATAACCCTTTTGAAACATACTCTTTTTCTAAAGAAACCGAAAATTTTATTAAACTAGTCACTCATCAGTCACTCACCTGTCATAGAATTTAGGCCTTTATGTATTTTTCTTCCTCTCAAGTGTCAAAAATTATTAGGGAAAAATGCCATTTTTGAAATTGATGCAGATACCTAGAAGGAAAGAGCTGGAACCAGTAGTTTTGAAAATACGTTCTAGATGTTGACTGGTAATGACTTTGCCCTTAACTATGCCTAAGGTGTATTCTAGACTGGAAGACAGGTGGATTCCCTAGCTGAATCTTGATTCTGATTAAAAAAAAAAAAAATTAAATAGAAAGTTAAAGCTATTGGCTAAAATTAAATTTAGTTTATCTCTATAGTTTTATAGACCCAGCTACACAATTTAGTGTTATACTATATAATAGCATCAGTGCTGTTTTAGGAAGTGTTTGTTTCTTTAGCCAGAATGTATGCTCCTTGGAGTTTCAGAGCTTAATAAATGCTGACTTGTGTATTAGTAGTTATTTTGTTTGGCATGACTTTATTGGCTCTATTTTCAACTTACATGGCAATAATATTGTGGGTTTAAAAAAATTTTTTTTAAACATTTATTCATTTTTGAGAGACAGAGAGAATGTGAGCAGGGGAGGGGCAGAGAGAGAGAGAGGGAGACACACAATCTGAGGTAGGCTCCAGGCTCTGAGCTGTCAGTACAGAGCCTGATGTGGAGCTCAAACCCCTGAACCCTGAGATACTAACCTTAGCCGAAGTTGGACGCTTAACTAAGCCACACAGGGGCTCCTATTGTTTGTTTGTTTGTTTTATTTAAGGTTGATTGATTGATTGATTGATTTTTAAATAGGCTTCATGCCCACCGTGGAGCCCAGTACAGGGCTCTAATTCACAACTGTGAGATCAAGACCTGAGCTGAGGTCAAGTCTGATGCCTAACCTACTGAGCCACCCAAGTGCCCCTTGTTATTTTTTTTTTTACAGTTTATTTATTATTTCTTAATAATCTCTACATTCAACGTGGGGCTAACTTATGACATTGAAGTTGAGAGTCATGTGCTCTTCTGACTGAGCTAGCCAGGCCCCCCGCCTTTTTTTAGGTGGCAATAATATTGTATGTCAGGAACCTTATATCTGTTTTTTCATTTAATCCTTCTGAGAATACTTCAACATAATGTTATCCCCATTTTATAGAAGAGAAAACTGAGGTTCCAAAAAGTGAAGAACTTCTGTATGTTCACGAACTTAATAAGTGGCAGAGGGGCACCTGGGTAGCTCAGTCAGTTAAGTGTCTGACTCCTGATTTCAGCTCAGGTCATGATCTCACCATTAGTGAGATTGAGCCCCATGTCAGACTCCTCACTGACAGCGTGGAGCCTGCTTAGAATTCTCTTTCTCTCTCTCTCTCTCTCTCTCTCTCCCCTCCCCTCCCCCCTCCCCCTCTCTCCCCCCCTCCCCTCCTCCCTTCCCATCCCCCAAAATAAATAAATAAACATTAAAAAAATAAGTGGCAGAAGTGGGATTCTAAACCTAGGCCTGTTTCACTGATGATAGCTACTGCTCTTACCTCCATATCATGCTCCCTTAAGAGCTTTGGAATCATTGCTAGTAGTCTTGATAAAGTATTCTTAGCTTCCTTTTTAGTAAATAGGAAACTCATTTATTCTATGGGTCTAGAGCCCTTTATGTTTAAATTAGGATCATGGATTGCTCTTCTGAGAGCCTAGGAGGCTAACAGTGCACAGTATGTATAGTGGTTAAGAGTATGGGTTCTTGAGCCACAAAGACCTGGGCTAGAAGACAGGCCTCAACTTGGTGACCTTCATTGGGTTACTTGGTGAGCTTCATCTGCCTTATCTACAAAACAAGGACAGTGTGGACTACTACGCAACAATAAGAAGGAATAAGTTATTGATATACACAAGAACTTGGATGGATCTCAAAGCCATCATGCTGAGTGAATGATTGCAGTTATGTGATATTCTGGAAAAGGCAAAACTGTGGCAACAAGGAACAGATTATAATTGTCAGGGGTTAGAGGTGGGGAGAGGGTGTGACTGAAAAGAAGGGTAGTAGAGGAAATGTTTGAGGTGATGGAACTGATCTGTATCTTCAGTGTGTGGTGGTTAAATGACTCCATTCATAGGTTAAAACTCAGAAAAGTATATCCCTCAACCCCCCAAAATTCAATTTACTGTATGCTAATTTTAGAAAATAAATTTAGAAATGGCAATAAAACCTTTCTCATAAGGTCATTATGAAAATTAAAAGTAAGATAATGTAACAAAAGTGTTCATCACAGCACCTGGCATGTAGTACAGATGACTAAAGGTTTTTTTATTGTTATTTTTATCATTAAAAGTATGATATTAAAGGGGCGCCTGGGTGGCTCAGTCGGTTAAGCGGCCGACTTCGGCTCAGGTCATGATCTCGCGGTCCGTGAGTTCGAGCCCCGCATCGGGCTCTGTGCTGACTGCTCAGAGCCTGGAGCCTGTTTCCGATTCTGTGTCTCCCTCTCTCTCTGCCCCTCCTCTACTCATGCTCTGTCTGTCTCTGTCTCAAAAATAAATAAACGTTAAAAAAAAAAAATAAAAAATAAAGTATGATATTAAAAACAGTGACATTCATTGAAAGGAATACGGAATAAACTTTCACACCATCTACATGGGTATAGTCAGTAAACAGAAAAATGAGTAACTGTGAGTCAGATGGAGTATGTATTTTCACATGTCTTGGCAAGGGACCTGAGGTCTTCTTGAAGGTAGAGAAAGATTAGGAGTATCTTGCAGCTGGCTTCTTTTCTGGCTGCATGTACGGTTCCCTTGATATTATTCTTCAATAAAATAGCTTAGGTCTCAGAAGCCACAGCTCCTTTCACTGGCTTCAGATTAGAGCTGAAATTTTGATTGAGCAAACTGATCAAAGAAGGAGCTGGAAGTGGTTCTCATACTTGGAAGATGGTAGCTGGTCTGTATAACAGCTGTGGCTTCCAGAGCCATTTCCTCCTGCCAGCCACAGTCTCTGGATTAGACAGTGACAGCAGCAGGGCAAGCATTATTCAAGAGCTAAAAAAAAAGTTAAGGTCGAAGTGGCATTGTAGTTGTACTAGCAGTGAAAAAGAGGCTCTGAAGTGAAACCTTGACCTTTACACCACATAGATTAGTTATCTTGTACAGAGCTCAGAACCTGAATTAAAACAAGTTGAACTGGTAGTAAAAAGGATTCTGACCTTAGAATGTCTGCTATACTAGTTACTTACCAGTATTACTAGCACTTACTGGTTTGTGAATTACATTCGTTTTAGCTAATGACACTGGAATTCAGGAAGCAGGGAAAAAAAGGGGGGGGGGGATGTTTGAGGACCTTAGTACAGGACTGTGGTTTAGGAATGACGTATTTTTTCCTAGTTTCTTCACAGTGGTGACACTAAATTTCAAGCAAAGCCTGTCATTCAATTTGCTTCTTTCATAGCGTGTCTTATTATATATGTGACTAAGTCATTGATTGCTCTGAGGAACATTACTCTTTTCTAGGTTATGATGAGACAATGCCAAGGTGACTAGCCTATTATTTTGCTTTGGTTTTGGTTTTTAGTTTCTTGGTAGTTATGCCAAGTAGTTGGTTAGGATAGTGGTTTAAAATAAAGAGGATCAGTATTTTCAAAAATTCCCATGCTTGGTTACACAACTCTGAATATATTAAAAAAACATTCAACTGTACACTTTAAAGAGGTAAATTATATGGCATGTGAACTATATCTCAATAAAGTTGTTTGTTACCCCCCAAAATGCCATACTGATCTATAACTTTTTCATGGAAGGAGTTGGACTAAAAATTTTCCAGATGGATATTGGTACTTAGGCAGGATTCTGAGATCATCTCAAAATGATGGATTATGGAGTATTAAATGACTTTTCTGAAAAGTTCTTGGAGTTCATCTACCAAGCAAATAGCCATTCGGGTATTCATGACATAAACATTGGTAGTTTTGCCAGGGAAGAGGGTAAGGAGTATCATTTGATTTAAAATAATGACTCTCAACTGGTAGTTTTACCTCCCGGGGGAAATCTGGCGGTATATTGAGGCATATATTGGAGAGGGAGGTGGGCTACTGGTCTGTAGTGGGTAGAGGCCAGAAGGGATGCTGCTAAACATTCTACAGTCACGCAGTAGACTTCCAAAACAAAGAATTATCTGGCTCAAACTATGGTTAGTGTCAAGGTTGAAAAACAGTGGGGTAAAATTTACACCTGTGTTTTCTTCTAAGGTTTGTATAGTTTTAGCTCTTACATTTAGGTCTTCAATCCATTTTGAGTTAATTTTTATATATGGTATGAGGTAGGGGTCCAACTTCATTCTTTTGCATTTTGCATTTGGATATCTAGTTGTCCGGTATTAGTTGTTAAAAAGACTATTCTTTACTCATTGAATGGTCTTGGCACCCTTGTCAAAATCAATTGACCATAAATGACCCTGGTATAAATCACTTTGATATTTATACAGATTTCCCCCAGAAAAGCCTTACACAGGCTTAGATAATCTTGATGACTCTATTGCCTTAGCTATCTGAAGAATAATGCAGAATGATTCCATATGGATGAAGCTACACCTGAGTAAGAACAGGTTAAGTGAGGGTTAGGGTGTCTCTAAGCCTCCTCCTGTCATATATTTAGGCAACCCACACCATGCAACCTGAGAGTTCCTCAAGCTAAGGTGTGGCATTAAAATTGTGAAGGGATTGGGGCGCCTGGGTGGCGCAGTCGGTTAAGCGTCCGACTTCAGCCAGGTCACGATCTCGCGGTCCGTGAGTTCGAGCCCCGCGTCGGGCTCTGGGCTGATGGCTCAGAGCCTGGAGCCTGTTTCCGATTCTGTGTCTCCCTCTCTCTCTGCCCCTCCCCCATTCATGCTCTGTCTCTCTCTGTCCCAAAAATAAATAAACGTTGAAAAAAAAAATTTAAAAAAAATTGTGAAGGGATGATTTAATCCAATTCTCTACCAAGTATTCTGAATTCTAACATTATTATTTATAATATATTTTAATGTACAGGCAAGTGCGCTCTCAGTACCCAGCTTTTTCAGAAATTTTCTTAGCTATTCTTGCCTGAATGTTTTATAGACATTATTTTATTTAATTCTCAAGCCTGTGAGGTAGGATTTTTAAATCTCCCATTTTATAGATGCTGAAACTGAGGCTTAGAGTTTGCCATGGTCATACCAGAACTGGAATTTGAGTCTAGGTCTTTTTGACTTCAACGCTACTGCCTTAGAGAGCATATAATGAGGTCTACATCTTCACATAAATGGAGTTCTTCTAATAGGAATAAAATAACTATAAAAATATATGCAAACAGAAAAATGGTACATGAGATTTAAGTTCAAACCAATATATACTTGAAGTGTGTGTGTGGAGGTGGGGAGGGAATCTAAACTATGTTTAAGATTCATTGACCTTTTTTAGTTTGTATTCTGACCCAGAAAGGTAATATAGATTGTTCTCTGAACACACTGTCTTCTTATTTGCTGTATAACTAAAGAGGTTCCTATAATGGTGGGCCTCATCCTATAAGATTTTGAAAACAAAATTATAGCATGCCAATACCTTGAATACCGTACGTGGTTCTGGTTGCGACATCTAAGAAAGATATATATTTTTTAAGAACCTGAAAAAAATTCAGAGAAATGTAAAATAAAATGAAAAAGGGACTTCCAAGTCTTGGAATGTTAGAATTCAAGAACATAATCTTTACATTGGAATTAAGTATAAGAAAAAGTTCTTCCTTGTGGTGCCTGGGTGGCTCAGTCTGTTGAGTGTCTGACTCTTGGTTTTGGTTCAGGTCATGATTGTGGCATTGAGCCCTGCATTGGGCTTCATGCTGAGCATGGAGCCTGCTTGAGACTGACACTCTCTTTCTCTCTCTCTTTCCCTCCCTCCCTCCCTCCATCCCCCCTCTCTCTCAAATAAAAAAATAAATATAAAAAAGTAAAAGTTCTTCCTTGTGTGGTTGTAAGTAAATTTATAAAATTTTATACAAAAGATTGATTCAGGAAGGATTAAGATCAGACATTCTGATATGGAGTCTGGGAATGGGATTCAGGAGATTAATAGACTTCCTGAAATTATATGGAGAATTGTGTATGTATATGTGTATACTCTATATGCACACTTTTCTGAGAAGATCAGTATCTCATCGGAATCTCAAACAGAGCTATACATTTCTAAATCTCTGTGAACGGAGATTTTTTTTTGTGTGTGTGTGTGTGTGTGTTTCATTTTCTTTCATCTGTAAAATGATAGAGCTATCCTGTGATCCTTAGCTTCTTTTCAACTCTGGTGTTCAGACTTCCTTTTCTTTATAAATTGGCATTCTTGGTTCCATGTGCCTGAGGAAGTGTTAAACTTGATCACAGTGAAATAGTACTAAGAGGTACCACTTCTAATCCTGGGCAATATCGCTCTCCTAGCTGTACAAATCTAAGTCCTTTCAACTATGTTTCTTTCCTAAAGAGTCATTTCAATAAATTTTTATTGAATGTCTTTGGTATGCCAGACACTTTGGGGTGATTTGTAGAACACAAAGATAATCACATTTAGTGAGTGACAGGTACTGTTTTGGACAGGTAAAGAGTAAAAGAACATTGCTGCTAATAGTTGGAGGTATGACAATTCAGGGTTGGGGGGAGAGCAAGGAGTCTAATGAGAGAGAAGGGTAATAGGTAGGTTGGATTCATGTTGTAGAGGGCTTTCCTCTTGCAACTGAGGAAGGCCACGGGGTATAGTGAAAAGAGACCTAACTGGAAATCTGGAGACTTGAGATATAGACTGGGGCTTTTTCATAATTAGTGTGTGATCTTGGGTAAGTGACTTAACCTCTCTTAACTTTAGTTTCATTAACACACACACATCCACACAGTGGGAAATGGCTGGATGAATGTTTCCTTATAACTCTAAGATTCTATTATACTCCTTAATTCAGTTAGAAGTGGGAAATCATTGAAGGTTTATGAGCATTGGTGTTGTTATCAGCAGAATTACTGCCGTTTTACTGCTTGGATGCTTCTCTTTACTAATGCTGCTTCTTCCACACTTATGTATTGATCTGGAGGGACTTTCACTTTAGATAGTTCTTGATGTGGTCAAGGAGTGAGCCATCATTATCATTATTAGGTTATATTCTTAGGAACTTGGGAACTACCAACTATCTGTTCTTGAATCAGATCTAAAGCTAGCCTTGTTTCCTAATTTTATCATTTACTGACCTGAGAGCTGGAACATGTGTCCCAAGTGTGGGCAGCAGGTAAGTGCTGACATTTTGATGGCCACATCATATTTCAAGGATCTATGAGAAGGCCTGTAATGACCATGGAAAGCCAGCCAAGAATCTCCTTGCCATGGACAAATGGGAGAAGTTACTAAGTTTAGCTGACATTAAGCTGTAAATTATTTGAAAGGTGGAAAAGGATTCTATTCAGAGGCTATCTAGAATTTCCATTTACTAATCAGGTCTGTGTGCTAGAGGGGCTTTCATCCCAGGGAAAGTATTGCTTTCTCTCTTTCTATTTCTTTACACTATGTCCCTGTTATATTGGGAAGATGATTTGTAGCTCTTACTGGGACCTGACATTTTAGTGCTTCCTGCTATTCTTAGATGCCAAGGGACTCAGGATGGTAGGATCAGAGTTGGAATTGCTGGTTAAAAATTGGACTACAAGCTTAATTGGAATTGGGTTTTATCCAGAGCATGATAAAGACATGTATGAAACACAGTAAACTCCTGATGTTTGAGAGGAATATTCCTGATGATACAAATCACCAAACTCGGCAAATAAAAAAGTCTTTATAAGAACATGTATAAATTAGTAAGAGAAAGGCAGGTTTTCCAACAGAAAAATGGATAAAAGACTTGAACAGATACCTTACAAAAGAGAATATCTAAACAGTCAGTAAACATAGGAAAAGGTGCTCAACTTCATTAGTCATTAGAGAAATTCAAAGGCACAGTGGAATACTATTAGACATAGAGCAGAATGACTAAAATGAGCTGATAATGCCTATATCCTGTGAGCCAGCAATTCCATATCTAGGGATATGCCCCAAAAGAATTTATACAATACATTCACCAAAAGATATGTATAACAATGTGTTTACCAGTGCTGTTCATAGAAGGCAAAAAGAGGAAACTACCCAAATGTCCAACAGAAATAAAATGGATAAATAAAATGTGGTGTATTCTCATTTGGTATACTGTATTCTCAATGGAATGCTGTACAGCAAGGAAAATTAGTGAACTATAACATATTATAGCACAGATGACGTTTTCCAATGTAATATTGAGCAAAAGAAGCCAAACACAAAGAAAGGAGTCTATACTACATGATACCATTTATACATTAAATGGCTTACATTGATTATGCAAAGCAAATCAGTGAGAGTAGAGGTCAAGATAATGAATGGTTACCTGTGGAGAGATTGTGACTGGAAGAAGTTATGATGGGCACTTCTGTTCTGGATCCTGGTAATGTTTTATGTCCTGATATGGGTCCTGGTTACATGGGTGGTTAAATTTGTGAAAATTTATTGAGCTACACTTAATGATGTTATGTACTTTAACATTTCCTTAAAAGGGAAGCAGGCTTAACATTTGCAGATGCTGAGGAATCAACCAGCCTCATTCACTAGCTAAATAACTTACAAATCAGCATTAGAGCAGGATTCAAACTTCTGTGTGAGAAAAGTTATTAATTGTATATGTGCTGCCAAATCGAGCACAGAAAAGTTAGTAATTGTAATTTGTCTTGAATCTTCAGAGTCACTCTTAAATAGTTGAAATAGTAAATGTTAAATTCTATGGATGCAAGGGTATATATTATTTTGGTTATCTGTACTAATAAGATGGCTTTTGGGGAAATGAATGTAAGATCACTAAAATAAAATGGCGAGAGAAGGTGTACTATTTACCCAAGAGAAGGTGTACTATTTACCCTGATACTAATTTTTCCCCCTATCAGAGTCAGGCTCCAAAGGTTGTTGCACATACGTGAAGCTTGATATTTCTCTATATACAGTTCAGTTTGTGGCTTTTCTTAGTTTTGCCTCACTGTCTTTGTTCATAAGTAAGATATTGCTTGCCATGTATGATTAGCAGCTCTTACACATTATGTTTGTTCAGATTAGGCTAGGTTTTTGGTCTTTCTAGTTAAGATTTTTATGTGTCCTTGTTTATGGATCTGGAACTTGATTCATTATTAGTTGTGGAATAAAAGGCAAGATACATTTTGGAAAAAATATACCTGCAAAAATTACCTGAGCTTTCTCCCTATTCTAGATCTGCTGTCATAAAGCTTTAATCAGAAACTAATTTAGTGATGGAGTTAGTCCTAGAAATTGCCTTCAATTCTAGTTTAATTTATTCTGTGTTTCTGGGTTATAGAAAAATCTTATTTTATGATTCTTTGTTTACATTTGTATAATTCAGGAAAATGCGATCACCTGTAGTTTATTTTTTTTTTTAATTTTTTTTTCAATGTTTATTTATTTTTTTGGGACAGAGAGAGACAGAGCATGAACGGGGGAGGGGCAGAGAGAGGGAGACACAGAATCAGAAACAGGCTCCAGGCTCTGAGCCATCAGCCCAAAGTCTGACGCGGGGCTCGAACTCACGGACCGCGAGATCGTGACCTGGCTGAAGTCGGACGCTTAACCGACTGCGCCACCCAGGCGCCCCAATCACCTGTAGTTTAAATATATATAGGCCTCATCTTTTCTGTTGGACCTAAAGAGCTGTGTTGGATATAGTCGAACTGGAAAGAGGCCATGTGGATAGTTAGGGGATTTAGGTGGATTTGCAGTGGGTAGAAGTGGTGAATTGGAAAAGTAGTAGGGTACACGTGTTTTTCATTCAAGTCTAGTCTATTTGATGTCAGTAAAAAGTCTCAGTAGCTTGAAAAGGCAAAAACATCTTGACAGAGTGGAAAAGTTGTGCCTTGTGTTCTATTAACCAAGAGGAGGTTATATTTTCAAACTAGCTTCCTGACATGAAACTGAAGTTGTATATCTGCCCTGCTTATTCTTCTTAGTCCTGATTTTTTTTTTCAAATCTTCTATTAAATATGGTATTTTAGCATTGAATATTTCAGTCAGTTATGCCTGTATTGGTTGAGTTCCCTATTAATCTGCATTAGATTTCTGGTCTCTGTTAAGTCATTTCTACACCTGGCATCCCCTAAAATAGAGGCATGCATGCATGTTTGTATTCTGATGAGTACAAGTGTTAGGGGTTTTTCCTGGGACTGTTAGAAAACCTTGCAGCAACATCAGCCTAGAAGAGATTTGGAGTTTGCAGGTAACTATGGGGCAAGGGGGGTTGGTCAGTCTGTGGCCTCTACACAAGGCTGTTCTTTATCAGCCCCAAGCCATGGGGGTTTGAGCAGGGGTTGAGGAAGGGGTTGATTTTCTATTTATTAGAGGTGACATGAGCAGTGGGGCAGCGGCAAAGAGGCCATGTTGCTCTTGCTAAATATACATCCCTGACAGTTGGATAATAGGTTCCAGGAAGTTCAGTGGAAAATTAAAACAAAGCAACATTTATAGCTGATTGAACTTGAAAAGCCATTTTGGTGTTGAATGGCAAATATGTAGACTTCAGCATTCCTGGAGCCTGATGCATCTCGCTGGATGGCCCTGTTCCTGTGTACATCATGGCCTGGGGACTCAGCAGTGTGCAGGGCACTCTCCTTTAGAGAGTGCTTTGAGGAAAGAATGTTTACTGCCACTTGCAGAAATCCCCTTCCCATAAACTTAGGTAACACAGGTTCCTCATGTCTGGGGAGCACCTTTCTTTTGATGGTTTGAGGACTTATTTGTTAGAAGTACAGGAATGCCTGGCAAGAGACAGAGGAGGTTTTAAGAACTATAAATATTTCCTTTCTGTATTGAGGCTGAAGCTCTAAGCAGATTGCTGTGGTGTATGCACATGATCTTAGTGTGGAAACATTTCTGATTAAGGCCTTAGCTGTCCTGAAGCCACTGGCTTGATTGAGCCTTAAATTGGGCTAACTTGTCTGTGAAGAAAGGGCTTTGGAGCCTATGCGTTTGGTGGTTAGTTATCTCAGAACCAGGAGAGACGCTGCAGGGGAGGAGAAAGTGAGTGAACAGTACACGGGATGTAGGTGGAGAGAGACTTGAGCCTTTTGCAGCTATCAAGAAAAGTTGCTGTGTGTACCCATCTTTCTCTCCAGGATGATCACATGCTGCTATTCCTGTTTGTCTGTCTTGTGGAGGATGAGACTTAGATGTCTGATTGTAGCTTCTGAGTATTCATTGATTTGGTAAGGGTGATGAGAAAGCCTTTGTCACTTAGGTCCATCAATCCCGTGGGAACTTCATGCTTAACTAGCCTGCCTGTCAGGAAAACATGAATTGTGGATATGGGCCTAATTTTCTTCTGTCCCCACCCAGGTGAACTGCCTTTGTTGGCTATAGAGTCAGTCATTCCTGTGTTCTGTGAATTTCCCTGAAGTTCCACTCCAGTGGAACTAAGAGCTAACAGGTTCTCTAGTTTATCAAGGCATTTCCCCCACTAATAAGAGGGTTTTCTTCCCTTGCATCTTAACTGAAAAAGAGAGATCCAGTGTTCTGTTAGTGAAGAGCTTGAATGGGCCCCACTTTTAGACATCCCTCCTACAAGGGTGATGGAATGTTTACGAACAGAAAATGTTAAATTTCTTTCTGCCCTCACTCGGCTGAGAGGTTGAAGTATGATGCACTTAAAGGGTCTCTTCTTAGCTGCAGCCAGGCAGGCCTATGCTTTGGTAGCTTAGCAAGCATTTAGAAACTTCAGATAACCTGGCACCAGGCCCTCGGTTCACTTATGTTTTAATGCTAGTGAAGTTTAGTTTTTAGTTCGATAACCTCTGTTGGTGGGGGCCTAACTGTTCTAGCTGGCATTCTCATCCATTCCATGGGAGTCTTGGCAGCCGATCCACTGTTGTCTGTGTTAAAGAGTCTTCAGTTGGAGTGAACCCATACTTTTGGTGTTCCAAAGTATGAAACTGAGATGCTGCAAGGTAGAAGCAGCTGTTTCAGTTTGGTTTCTCTAGCACAAACAACTCTGCTCATGAAACTCCGCTCCAGGTGTTTTCCTCAGATCCCTGCAGAGTCACCGAGGAAGAAACAGATATCCAATAAATTGAGTTTAATTGTGGCCTGTTGCATTCTCTCTCTGCATCTCACACTGGTACCGTTAGTTTGCTTTCCAAGCCAGGCAAAGCAAAGATGCACCTTGTCCTGTGGAGATCTAAGGCTTGGTTAGGCTCATGTTGGTGGTCTCCTGATGGTGAAATTAGGACCAAGGTGCAAGGAAACCTTGTTTCTGTGGTGTCTTGTGGATATAGTTGTTCTTACTGAGTGCTCATTTTGGCAAGACCAAGAAAGTAGTTCTGAATGTGCACTTCAGAGGCCTGTGCAAGGGTAGCATACTGTGGGTGCTCATGAAGAGGAATTGTGCCTCTGGGCAATGGAAAGATTACATGACTTGAAAGCAGACTCCTTGTATTGTGGAGGGCAAGTTATTTTCCCAACTTAAGGGAAGTGACACTACAACAAGAAGCTTCGTGTTCTGTGTACACACAAGTCCACATTGCAGTTAGTTAGTACTCTTCTTTTCCTGAATAAGAAAGTGATTTACGAGGTGTGGGCCCTTATATGAAAGAAAACAAAACCGGCTGCTGTGTGGGCCTGTAAAATTCTTGTGCCACCTCGGTGGTGTGGGTTACAGGAGGAGAAGATGGAGAGGGCTAGCTGGCCCTCCCTTGCTGGGGCTTGCTCAGCTGCCCCAAATACTTGTGATATTGTGGGTTATTTATGATCTTGTCTGGGCTGGGATTCGCCACCCCACACCCTGGTAGGTGAAGATTTGCAGGCAGAATGTAGAAGCCCTCATTAATCTTTCTGGTCTTGTTGAGGATTTCTTGCCTGCTAGAGCTCCTGTTGGAAAACAGATTGGCCTTTCCCACTGAACAGCAACGGCTCAGATTAATATTAATCCCTTTAATGCTGCAGTTCATGATATAGTCATTAGGTGACTTGGAACTAATCCTGTCCACCTAACTAGTGTGATTTATTAAATACACATGGAGATCGAGTCTGAATACAGCCAGGCGGAATCAGCAGCATATAAATACCTCTGTGTATCTGTATTAATGCTGGCTGATTGGGACACAATTGCGGGCTGGACTGGGGAGAAACAAGGGCAAAAGGAGGCTGAGCTCTCTAATCAACAGCATTTGCCCACCCCTAGTTTTTAATTTAAGTGGCAGAAACTACAAAAACTCTAAAGACATAGGTCCAAACTAAGGAGGAAGAAATCCCTTGAACATATCAATTATATTTGAATGACTTTCCTCCTATACTTTTTCTTCCATTAAGTTTTAAGAGTATTCAAATAGAACTTTCTCTATGACTTAACTTGCTTAGATTCTTTGAGTTCTTAATCAGTAGACATCCTAGGCAGGGCACTAGGCATGCTGGTCTATCTCCTCTTCTGGTTTCAATGCTTAAATTTTTCTTTTTGAAAGGGGCAAGGAGATAGAGCAGCCAAGCCTTCCAGATAACAGTTCTGTTCTTTGATATCCTTGCCCAAGCTAGCAGAAGCATAATTTCTTTTGTAAATAATTGAGGTTTATCATTTTCCTTTCTCAAACCTCCTTTTATTCCCCCTCTTTGCTCTTTTAGCAGAGATGGCATTAATATGAAAAACATCTACCTAGCTGGCTTCGTTTAATCAGGCAAGTCTGACATTTGTGAAACCTCTCATTAACATTTTCCCCAAAGAGCACAAAATGGCCTCTCCTCCGTTTCCTCTCCTCTCCCAATACAGCCACCTCAAAGTTTAGGCTGCTTTCCATCACTATTGGCAGGCTGTTCTTAGAGATGTTACTTCTCTAAACTCTCACTCTTGGCCATTGGCCACTGGTTACATATGGGGGGACCTTCTGTTCAGGTGCTGCCCTATTCCTTGTAAACATTACTTTTTACCAGTTTTTCCTGGAAATGACAAGAAATCTTTTTTTTTTTTTTCAACGTTTATTTATTTTTGGGACAGAGAGAGACAGAGCATGAACGGGGGAGGGGCAGAGAGAGAGGGAGACACAGAATCGGAAACAGGCTCCAGGCTCTGAGCCATCAGCCCAGAGCCCAACGCAGGGCTCGAACTCACGGACCGCGAGATCGTGACCTGGCTGAAGTCGGACGCTTAACCGACTGCGCCACCCAGGTGCCCCGACAAGAAATCTTTGATAGGAAGATTGGAGTGTGGATTTCTTTAGTACTTCCCTGTGACCTTTTTTTAACTAACTCAAAAACATTGGTTGAATACTACTGTGTTGAATACTACATGGCCCTGTAGTAGGTCTTCTGGTTAACACAAAAGCAAAGAAGCCTTGTCCCTTTCTGCCAGGTTACAAACTATGGTTAGCTATTCCATAAACCAGTATATATGCTATACTAAAGCAACAGCACCCTGGACGTACCACGAAGGGTGAGGTTAATTCTGGTAGCAAGAAATCAAGTATACTTATCTTTGCTGAAATTGAAAAAGTGAGTAGAGAGCCAGACCTTGGTTTCGCTACTGCCATCAAAGCAGAGACATGTGTACCCTGAACCAGTAGATAAGAACTAACTCAGAATAGGGATCTTGACACATCATGAGGGCAAATAGTACTAGTTTTATTGCAAGATGGGCAGTGGTAATCCTCTTCATTGCTTATACTCTTCACTTTTCTTTGTCATTCAGTTTATCTACTTTTTTCAAAGTAACATGCCAGTTCATATCCAAATGAGGACAATAGTCTTTTGTCAGTTACTTCTATGTTTAGATCATGTTTGTGAGAGGTTCTACTTTCTAGTTTTTGAGTATAGTTTAGGTGAGGACATGGCCTGCTTATATTTCTTGGTAATTTTAGTTGTCGTCTTCCCCTTCTCCTTTCTTCATACTTCATATTATCCCAGTATTAGCAACTCTTCAACAAGCTTTAGGAACAGAACCACATTCATGTAGCTATGTGAGCTACAGATCTAAAACTGTGCCCTCATTAACAAGTAGGAACACTTGGCATGCCTGACAATTAGAGATCATAGTCATTAATTTCAGAGCTGTATAGTCATTTCCAGTTCCATAGATAGACAGAAAAATGAGTAAGTTAAGACCCCTCCCCGCAAATTTGATGTTTGACCATGATCATACAAGCTAGTGTAGTCTATAGTCCGTAAGCAAGAACTTTGGTTATTATCTTTGTAGCTCCAAGGTCTAGCATAGGGCCAGGCCCCACAGGAGGTATAAAATAGTATTTGTTGAAGGAGAAGATGAGGGGTTTAATCCAGAAAGGCCAATATTGTTTCAGTGATCTTACAAGTGCAAATTTTTATGATTAATTTTCTAAAAACGGAGAGAATATTACAGTAAAAAAAATCATTCTCAGCTGTTTGTGAACAACAAAATCAGTATTCGTATTGTTTTGGGTGGGTTTTACTAAAACTGAGTAATAATATTGCATCACACTCTGTGAGTTAGGCTGCCTAATTCTCCCTTTCTTCCGACTAGCTTTTAAAAATATTAAGGGGCACCTAGGTGGCTCAGTCAGTTAAGCATCTGACTCTTGATATCCTCTCAGATCATGATCTTGTGGTCATGGGATCAGGCTCCATGTCAGGCTCTGTGTTGAACATGGAGCCTGTTTGGGATTCTCTCTCTCTTCCTCTCTCTCTCTCCCTCCCCCCCCTCAATAAATAAACTTAAAACATATTAAAAGAGTGTAAAATATGGAAATAAAAACCGTCTATAGTCTAATCATTTAGAAATAACTATTATTTTATCTCTTTTTATGTATGTGTACACACACACACACACACACACACACAAAATAATACCCTTCAGCAAACTTAGGATCGTATTTTATGTTTTTTTTGCCTCTTTTTTGTTTTTTCATATTATGGGCATTTCCCCATGTCATTGCACACTCTTAGAAAACAAGATCTAATGATATTCACTGTATGAATGTTTCAAAGTTCATTTAAATGGTTTCCTATCATTGGTTACTTCGATTATTTCCAGTTTTCAATATTATAAGTGATGTAATATAAATGTACAGAATTCTTTGCCTATTATTTTATTTCCTAATGATAGATTCTTGTTATTATTTTTACTAACATTGAGGTAATATATAGTTTTAAAAAGTCAAATAGGGGCGCCTGGGTGGCGCAGTCGGTTAAGCGTCCGACTTCAGCCAGGTCACGATCTTGCGGTCCGTGAGTTCGAGCCCCGCGTCAGGCTCTGGGCTGATGGCTCGGAGACTGGAGCCTGTTTCAGATTCTGTGTCTCCCTCTCTCTCTGCCCCTCCCCCATTCATGCTTTGTCTCTCTCTGTTCCAAAAATAAATAAACGTTGAAAAAAAAAATTAAAAAAATAAAATAAAATAAAAACTAAAAAAAAAATAAAATAAAAAGTCAAATAGTGCTGAATGCCCGTAACCAGTGCTGCCCTCACACTCAGCTTTTACAGTCCCTCCCTAAACTCTTTTAGCTATTTGTTTAGATATTTACTTTTATATTTCTAAATAATATGCTTATACCACCTTTCTTTAAAATAAAATTTTTACATTTGAAGAGCATTTATTGATTTCTTACTCGTAGATGTAGAGAGACCACTTTTGTAGTACTTCATATTTACATTTTCCTTCCCAATATTGTTGTCTCTCCAATTGGTTGAACCAGTATTCAGTCTTTACTTTATTAAGATATTAAGTATTATGCACTACCCAGTCAAGTATTTCTCCCTATTCAAAAAATATGCTGAGGGAAAAAAAATATCTATGCTGGGGTGCCCGGGTGGCTCAGTTGCTCAAGCGTCTGACTTTGGCTCAGGTCATGATCTCATGGTTCTTGAGTTTGAGGCCCGTGTTGGGCTCTCTGCTGTCAGCACAGAGCCTACTTTAGATCCTCTGTCCTGCTCTATCTCTGGCCCTTCCCCACTCATGCTCTCTCTCTTGCCCTCAAAAATAAATACACATTTTTTTAAAATGCTCAGTTTTGTTACTATCACTATTTCTTCCCCAGCTCTATGATACATTTCTTAAAACTCTCCAAATACTGTTTTCCCACGTGACCAAACACACAGCTCTACTATTCCATTTTCTCTCTTCCTGGAAGCACACTTCTCAGAGTCTCCCATCCTCTCATCTTCCATTCTGCATTGTTGTTCTCTAGGCATCAGGCAGAACTCTGGAACTTCCCTCCACTTTTCTCTAGACTCCATTTTCCTGGATTCCGTGTCCACCTTTTCCTTGTTTACTCTCTTATTTTGGTTTAAAAACAAAAACACTCTCCAAAGGATCCTGAGAAAGGATACCTGGGATGTAATTTTTTTTAGACCCTGCAGATTTGTAACTGTTTTTATTCTATACTGACACTACGTTGAAGACTTGACAGAATGTAGAATTCTAGTTTGGAGGGGCATCTGGGTGGCTCAGTCGGTTAAGCGTCCAGCTCTTGATTTCAGCTCAGGTCAGGATCTCATGGTTTTTGGGATCCAGCCCTGGTCAGGCTCTGTACTGACAGTGTGGAGCCTGCTTGGGATTCTCTCTCTCCCTCTCACCCTGCCCCTCCTCTACTTGCACGTTCTCTCTCAAAATAAATAAACTTAAAAAAAATCTAGTTTGGAAATTATTTTCATTTAGAATGTGATTGCTTTGCTTCTTTGTCTTCTCATTTCCAGTGTTGATCTTGAGTAGTCTGGTGCCATATTGATTCTTAGTCTTTTGTGTTTGAACTAGACATATTTTTTTTCAATCTCTTTGTTCCCAGTGTTCTAAAACACTTAGTGTAGGTCTCTTTTTATTCATTGTGGTAGGTTCTTAGGGAGGGTCTTTTTGGTCTAGAAAATCATATTAATTGATTTTAGGGGATGATCTCGTATTCTTCAGTGATTTCCCCTTCTTCCATTTTTTTTCCTGTTCTCTGAACTGGTCCTTCTATTTTCTTATCTTCAATTTCGTCCTTTCATTTCAGAGCTTGTTTCTCATTGGTGCTTCTCTTTAAAGGCACTTGGTTTATTCAGCCTTTTCAGATCTGTTTCCGTTTCCTTCTGCTAAGAATATGTTGGTGAGTCTCGTTCAGTACTTTCTCTTCACCTCAAGTCACTTTATTCTACGTACTCTATATTTCAGTTTTTATATTTAAGTTTTGAACACTCTTAGCATCTTAGACTTTTCCTTCATAATACTTGTGTGAGACTTTGCATAATGTCTTTCTCTTCCACTACACAGGAAATTCAGTGGGGTCAGGGATTGCATTGCCCTGTTCACCTATTACCTACTCCAGTGACTGGCACAGAGTTGGTGCTTATAGATATTTGTTTAGTGAATTAGTATCTTCCTTTAATCAAATAGAATTTATTTTATCAAGTGGAATGAAATAGGAATTTAAGTTTTACTCTGTAATAATTAACCATGTGTTATAGGACTATTTATCAAATATTCTTTTATCATATATAATATATTGTATATTGTCCTACTTGTTCTTTTGCTGGTAATAAACTTGTTATAGCTTTATTATACATTTTTAAATGATATTGCAAATTTTGTCATTATTTTGCTTTTCTTTTTTTAAGTTTATTTACTAAAAAAAAATTTTTTTTAATGTTTGTCTTTATTTTTGAGACAGAGAGAGACAGAGCATGAGCAGGGGAGAGGCAGACACAGAATTGGAAGCAGGCTCCAGGCTCTGAGCTGTCAGCACAGAGCCTGACGTGGGGCTCAAACTCGTCAACTGCGAGATCATGACCTGAGCCGAAGTCGGCCACTCAACCGACTGAGCCACCCAGGCGCCCCAAGTTTATTTATTTTTGAGAGGGAGAACATAAGCAGGGAGAGTCAGAGAGAGAGGAGAGGGAGAGAGAATACCAAACAGGCTCCTCACTGTCAGTACGGAGCCAATGTGGGGCTTGAACCCATGAACCGTGAGATCATGACCTGAGCTGAAAATCAAGAGTTGGATGCCTAACTGACTGAGCCATCCAGGCGCCCCTGTCATTAGTTATTTTAAAAAATATTCTGGCTATCCTCGTCTGGTTGTTCTTTCATATACCAAGTCATTTAGGTTCTTTTAAAAACTCCCATTTGATTTGATTTGATTCAAAAACATAACTTAATATGGAGAGAATTGGCATCTTTATAATATATTTGGCTTTCCAAACCAGGAACATGCTATGGCTTCTTCATTTGTTCAAGACTTCTTTTGTGACTCTAGTAAAATTTCCCCCATTTTGTCCCATAAATTTCTTAAGTTTATTCTTAGGTATTATTTTCAGTTGCTAATGGGAATGGGACTCTTCCCCTGTCCCCATTATAAATTCCTTTTATTTTAACTAAAATTGGATAGGTTTTCCTGTATTCCTGCAATAGAGTTTATGTTACTTGCCCAGCCAGGACAAAAGAACTACTAGCCTCATTTTTAACAAAAGCCGGCTGTTTCAGTTATCTATTGCTGTATAACAAACCACTCCAAACCTTTGTGGCTTAAAATAACAACCATTTTATTGTATCTCAAAATTCCATGGGTCGACTAGGGCTCAGCTGGGCAGTTCTTCTAATAGTCTCACTCGGAGTATCTTCTGTGGTTAAAGTCAGCTGTGGCTGTTGCTTGGATGTCTGGCACCATGTGGCTTCTTTTGACGTGATGCTCCAGTCTCTAGGGCTTTTTCTCATGACCTGTCTCTCCCACAGGGTAGCTTATACTTTGTACACGACAGTTCAGATCTCCAAAATGGAAGAAATGGAAGCTTCAAGGCCATTTTAGTGCCTGGGTGTGGCCATTTTAGTGCCTAGATGTGGAAGTCTCAGATTGCCATTTTGTCTACACTGTATCTGTCAAAGCACTCACAGAACAGATTCAAGGGGAGCAGACATAAGCTCTACCTCTTTTTTTTTCCCCCTTAATATCTTTATTGCCACCTTTTTAAAAAATGTTTATTTATTTTGGGGAGAGAGAGGAAGAGCCTACATGCGAGCGGGAGAGGGCCAGAGAGAGGGGGAGATAGAAAATCCAAAGCAGGGGCGCCTGGGTGGCTCAGTCAGTTGAGCATCCGACTTCAGCTCAGTTCATGATCTCATGGTCTGTGGGTTCGAGCCCCACGTTGGGCTCTGTGCTGACAGCTCAGAGCCTGGAGCCTGCTTCGGATTCTGTGTCTCCCTCTCTCTGTGCCCCTCCCCCGCTCATGCTCTGTCTCTCTCTCTCTGTCAAAAATAAATAAACATTAAAAAAAAAAAAAAGAAAAGAAAAGAAAATCCAAAGCAGGCTCGGCACTGACAGTAGAGAACCCAGTGCAGGGCTTAAACCCATGAACCACGAGAACATGACCTGATCTGAAGTCAGATGCTTAACTGACTGAGCCTCCCAGGTGCCCCAGTTCTACTTCTTGATTGGAGGATGGGCATGTGAGGGGTTGGTATGGGACTGTTGTTGTTGTTTTTTTAAGTTTATTTGTTTAATTTGAGAGAGACAGAGACAGTGCAAGTAGGGGAGGGGAAGAGAGAGAGGGAGACTGAAATCCCAAGCAGACCCTGTGCTGGCAGCACAGAGCCCGATGTAGGGCTTGAACCCACGAAACTATGAGATCATGACCTGAACCAAAACCGAGTCGGATGCTCAACCAACTGAGCACTCAGGCACCCCTGTATGGGACTGTTTTTGAAGACTAATTATCATAATGGAATTTGTTCCTACCTTCTTTATTAATTCCCTCTTTTAGACTAAGTAGCTACTCTAAACTCTTAGTTTCCCACAGCCATCTTTTGTCTAGTCAACTTCCAGTACCAAATAACTATATTTATTATTGTAAGGAGGGATCTGGTTGAACAGGGTAGCAGAGGAAAAACAAAAATGCTTCCACCTTCCCATTTGTTCTCTTTGGTGAGGCATAACTCTCATGGACAGAAATACAGAGTTCACTTGATCATGGAATGCCAGACAAGGGGACAGGTGTAAATTGTACTTGTTCTCCGAATCTGCCTACTCTCCAGGAAGGACAGCCTCCCCCTTTCCTCCCCAGCACCAGTCTAACCCTTTCTCTCATCATGGCTTGTCACAAGAGCTCTCTCCTATGCTGGTTCAAGTAGAAATAAAATAAAATGTTATTCCTTTTCTTTTTTTTTCACATAGTACTTCTTCCCACCCTGGGTTTACTAACTTGGGCTTAAATATGCACCAAGCAAAGATGTATAGTCCTCCTCCCTTCCTCCCCCTTAGCTTGGTCTGAAGGAAGGCAGCAGGTGATGGAATGCATAAAAGATAGGGGTATGGGTAGGGGGGTGGGTGGGGGGAGGAATCTTTTCTCACACACTATGGATGTTGCTCAACAGAACGGGTGTGAAATTTAGTCAGAGCCACAGCATGTGTTTCAATTTTCCAGGGAATTTCCTCTTCTTAACTGTAGGTTTAACCCTTTTTTCTGTGTAGTGTCAAGGGCTACCCAAGATAGATGAAATGAGCTATTTGCAAGGAGAAAATGCTAGGATTTACAGACCCCCTTGAAGATCTAGGGTCTCTAGCTTACTTCCTGCCAGATGGTTGTGGAAAAAAGCATAAACTTTGGAGTTGGATAGACCTGGGTTCAGATCCCATCTCTACCATTGGGTGGTCTTGGGCAGTTACTTGACCTATTTGAACCTCCTATTTTTTAATCTGTAAAATGGAGATAAAAACTTTCTAATAGCGTTCTTGTGAGGACTTATGAAATGTGTGCAAGGTGCCCACTAGTACATTGCATACCTTGCACATAGTAGGCACTCAACATACATTTGTTTATTTTTTCTCCAATCTTCCTACTGGATTTTGAGGATATTTACTCTTCTTTTATCCTGATATTTACTCTTCTTTTATCCTATGCCCACTTTGGGTTTGCTGTTTAAGCAGCTTCTCACATCATAGATTTGTTGCTTTTCTCTCTGAGTCTAACTCTTAAGTGTGTTAGAAAGGAGACATCATTTCACATGATAACACAGGATCTCTCTGGAGATCCTCATTAAGGTGAAAGAATGAGTCTATGTAACTGCTGAGAATCCCATCTGATCCTGAAGGCTGCATGAACTTAGAAGAGTTATAAAATCATACCTTGATAGAGTTAAAATTGAAACATAGAAGCCTTCTAGTCCATTGTACAGAGCACTGTGGCTTAGAGGCCATGTCTTATGCAAGGCCTCTTGACACAGTAGTGGTGGTTCTGAAACTAGAGTGCTGACCTACTTGTCTGTTAGTCTGGTTATAATTTAATTTTTTTGAAGACTTGAGTTGTAATTACTAAGGGCATAGCTTTTGTTGTATGTGAACTTTCTTCTAAATTGGAACTCTGATTATACTTTTAGCAATGGGGAAGTAAACACTGTTGAAGACATTTCAGTGACACTCCTTCGGGAAGCACAGGGCCCATGAGGGTATGTCAGTTACCACCTGAAAATCTCTTCTTTCCCCAAAGGTTGCCCAAAGGGCACTGAGGTGGCAGCTCAGCTGGCTGTTGAGCCTCTGCTCCCAGAATGGTGAGTTGGGAACCAAGTTTGTTCTGTATCTTCATTCTTCCAAATAATGCTCAGTAGGAGAGGCTTACCCCAAATTCCCAGCTCTGTCCCTTTTTTAAATTGAAGTATAATTAATATACAATACAATATACAGATCTCAGGTGTTTAGTTGATAAATTTTGATATTTATATAAACCCACTGTAACCACCATACCAAAAAAAAAAAAAAAATAGACCATTAACATTACCCTAGAAAGTTTCCTCATGCCCCCTTTAAATTACCCCCGACACATACATACACACAAAACCACCTTCTGTGCCCTATTATCATAGATCAGTTTTGTTTTTGGATTTAATATAGTTGGAATCATACAGGATATACTCTTTTATATCTAGCTTCTTTTCACTTAGCACATTGGGATTCATCCCTCTAATTGCATGTCTCACTAGTTTTTTGTTTGTTTTGATCTTTGTTTTGTTTGTTTGTTTTTTGTTTTACTGAGTAGTTTTCAATTGTATGGATAAACCACAGAATATTTATCCATTCTCTTACTAAAGGACATTTGGATTGTTTCAGTTTTTGTCCATTATGAATAGGCTGCTATAAATATTCCTATACAAGTATTTTTGTGAATGTATGTTTTAGTTTCTCTTGGGTAAATACTTAAGAGTGAAGTTACTGAATCATAGAGTAGATGTGTGTTTAACTTTAAAAGAATTAGTTTTTCAAAGTGGCTGTAACACCCAGTCTATCTTTTTTCTCCCCTGAGGAGCTAGGCTCTGTAAGTTAAGGATTTGGCAGGAGAAGAGAACCCACATCATCAGGGTCCCTGCTGCCAGAGAACAGTGGCTGAATCAGACACTTAAAAAGTTGAAACAGGTGTTTGAAACCCTACTCCAGCCTCCCTATTTGATGCCAGCCCCCTGAGAGGCTGGGGCTCGGCCAGCAGAATTCAGACCTAATCTAATGGATGCTGGATTAGAGACTTTTGCGGGACATGGCTACATAATAGTGTATATACTGTGACTTGATATATTTGCAGCAGGTAGATGTACATGTTTATGTAGGAGAGGGGCCTTTAGTGTCCCAAGTGCTTCTTGAACATAGGTGAGTCTGTGTGCTAGATGACCGCCCTTCCTTATCCTTGCTTATTAACCCCCCACTCTTTTCCTTGAGGCTATGTGCAGTAGAAGTCAGCACTTCCCTTAGTGATGTTAATTTTGCCAAGGGCCTTTAGCCAGGTAGGATTTAATATCCTGTGTGTCAAATATTATGGGAGATAAATTATTCCCTGGTAAAGTATTTCTCTATATTTTTACTGCCTTTATCTTACCTAGGCCTTGGGGAACTAATTCTCAAAGGTTAAAGCAAGAAATTGAATGCTAGGGTGCAGGCACCCAAAGCCAAATGACGTATTATACCAAAACTGTAGTTTCTCTAACCATGTTCAGTGGAGTCAAAGTTGACAGAAGTGTAATCTATCATTACAGGGCTGCTTCAACTGAAGAATTTGAAAGAATAGGTTCCAATTTTAAATCTTTTCTAATATTGGTTAGAAGAGTCCATGGAGAGAAGAAATAAGCTCCCCATGCTAGTCTAGCGTTTCTACAAATCCTTGAGGGGAAAGGACATTTCTGAATTTAGGTCCACCTTCACAGGTGGCCATTCCTTTACACCTAATCTGGATATCTTCAGACCTCACTCTTGGAATGCAGGGTCTACTGTTGGGCTGCATCACGTGGTTGCCATTCTGCATATGAAGTAAGCTGAGATTCATAGACTACAATTCTTTCTGTAGATATTTTTCTTTTCATTATCATAGTAAAATTGACTTTTTTTAGTGTATAGTTGTATGAATTTTAAGACACACGTAGATCCCTGTAACCACTGTGACAATCATGATTCAAAAGAGTTTCATTGCCCCAGAAAACTCTGTCTTATCTCTTTATAGTCACAACTTCCTTGCCACCCCAACCCTTCTC
>NW_024412404.1:41268185-41323870 GCF_014898765.1 Herpailurus yagouaroundi
GAGAAGGGTTGGGGTGGCAAGGAAGTTGTGACTATAAAGAGATAAGAGGGAGTTCATATAGAACATGTACTGTATCCCAATTGTCACATCTTCACAGTGATTACAGGAATCTATACATATGTTAAAATTTATAGGGGCGCCTGGGTGGCGCAGTCGGTTAAGCGTCCGACTTCAGCCAGGTCACGATCTCGCGGTCCGTGAGTTCGAGCCCCGCGTCGGGCTCTGGGCTGATGGCTCAGAGCCTGGAGCCTGTTTCCGATTCTGTGTCTCCCTCTCTCTCTGCCCCTCCCCCGTTCATGCTCTGTCTCTCTCTGTCCCAAAAATAAATAAACGTTGAAAAAAAAATTTAAAAAAAAATTTATAGAACACTATACCAAAAAGAGTCGATTTTACCAAATTAAAAAAAAAAAATGGTGTACATGGCTCTGGAAGTGTCAAACCACGGCTGTGAAATTTCCCTAGTCTTTCTAGAAAGTACAGTTATAGCAACTGGATGAAAGCTCAGAATATCTGTTCCCTGCCCCACTTCTCAATTAAAGATTATTTTTTCCATCTAGACTTTTGTATCTCAAATATACTAAACATGACCTTTTTTTTTTTAAGTTATTTATTCATTTTGAGAGAGAGAGCAAGTGTGCAAGCAGGGGATGGGCAGAGAGGGAGAGTGAGAATCCCCAGCAGGCTCTGAGCTATCAGCACAGAGCCCGATACGGGGCTTGATCTCATGAACTGTGAGATCTTGACCTGAGCTGAAATCAAGAATCAGATGCTCACCTGCCTGGGTGCCCCAACCATATTTTTAAAATGACAGAACAAATCATATGTAATAATTATGTTTCTAAAGCAGCAAGACTAGATGACTTTACATTTTTTAATGTGCTTTAAAAAAGTATTTTATATATTTCCGTTTTTTCTAGTATTTCTATTCCTTGCATAGTTCAACCCTCTACCACCTCACACACACAAAGGTTTTTTTTCTCCAGGTTTTTCCTGCAAATTGTACATCTTTAGGTGGGGGTAGGTGGGGGATAAGAAGCAGGTTTTATACAGCTGATGTGATCACTGTACATACAGGCTTGGAAAATGCTACCCAATCTGCCAATTAATTAAAGCATTAATCTGAGGAGCAGCCAGGCTGGAGAATGTTTACTCAAAGAGGGGAGTGGTAGGAATTGAGTGGGAAGCTCCCTGCATTTGCATGAATGTGAACGTGCTCAGAAAACCCAGCTTTCTTTGTCTCTAAAGGTGGGCAGCCTTGATCTTGTCCCTAAATCTTTCTGGGCAATTTAGGAAGCCTTTCAAGGAGCTGGTCTCTCAAAGGCTGGAGCACAGCCAAATCTAGAAATGCAGACGCTATACAGCAGTGTGGAGAGCTAGTCCAGTGTAGTGCAGCTTCTCAGACCTGGAATGAAACCTTCTAAATTCAGGAGTACGTGCTGGTAATTAGGTAGAATATATCTAATGGTTTCACAGATTTTGAAACCGTGTTCAAATCCCGGCTCTGCTTCTTATCAGCTGTGTAATTTGGAGCCAATCATGTAGTTTATCTAAGCTTTATTTTTCTCATCTGTAAAATAAAAATTATGAATTGCTCCTTCATCTCAGAGCAGTTAGTCCTTTGCTTTACTCTATGCAGAAAGGGAGCTAAAGAGTGGATAGGACTTTCCAAGAATACAGGCTGTCTCCAGGAGTTGGGACTGTGCAGCCTTTTGTTCTTTTTAGGCTTATTTTTCAGGCGAGGGACTATAAACCTCAGGGTTTCGCCTCACCTTTCTGGGATGTGCTACGTTCTTTATCTCTATGAGAAGTGACCTTGACCATAACAGCAAAAGACATAAAGATAGCTCATCCTAGAACCTCTTTGGTTGTGTTGACTATAGTTGAGATGAGGTTTATCTGTGTGTCACTAGGGAGAGTGGTGAAATGGACGTGGAAAATTGACCCAACAATGTTTGGTGATATTAAAGAATTACTTTTAATTTTTAAAATTGTGGTAAAAAAAAAATATATATATATATATATGATAAAATTTACCATCTTAACCATTTTATTGCTAATTTTTTATTAAAAAAATTTTTTTTAACGTTTATTTATTTTTGAGACAGAGAGTGACAGAGCATGAACAGGGGAGGGTCAGAGAGAGGGAGACACAGAATCTGAAACAGGCTCCAGGCTCTGAGCTGTCAGCACAGAGCCCGACGTGGGGCTCGAACTCACGGACTGCGAGATCATGACCTGAGCCGAAGTCGGCCGCTTAACTGACTGAGCCACCCAGGCGCCCCTTATTGCTAATTTTTTAAAAGTTTATTTATTTTTAGGGGCACCTGGGTGGCTCAGTCAGTTAAGCATCCGACTTTGGCTTAGGTCATGATCTCGCGGTTCCTGAGTTCAAGCCCTGCATCAGGCTCTGTGCTGTGAGCCCGGAGCCTGGAGCCTGTTTTGAATTCTGTGTCTCCCTCTCTCTCTCTGCCCCTCCCCACTCACACTCTGTCTCTCTCTCTCTCAAAAATAAATATAAAAATTTTTTTAAACATTTATTTATTTTTGAGGGTGGGGAGGGCCAGAGAGAGGGGGACAGAGGATCTGAGGTGGGCTCTGTGCTGACAGCAGACAGCCTGATGCAGGGTTCAAACTCAAGAACCGTGAGATCATTTTTGACCTGAGCCGAAGTTGGATGCTTAACTGACTGAGCCACCCAAGCACCCCCATTGCTAATTTTTTAAGCGTGATAATGATACTGTGGGATTTTTTAATTTCTTAATCTTTGAGCTACATAACTAAAAATTTTACAGATAAAATGATACATCTGTGATTTGCTTTAAGGTAATCCAAAGGGAGGAAGATTGACCCAGCAACCAGGAACTTTAGCCTCATGGCACAGATAAGAAGGGCCTTTTTCTAGAGTTTAGCTTTTGTCAGATGGCATCACTTCATTTCTGTTTGTTTTCTTGCAGAACTCTCAGAAATTGAGCCCAATGTGTTCCTCCGTCCATTTCTGGAAGTGATTCGCTCTGAAGATACCACTGGCCCTATCACTGGACTGGCGCTAACCTCTGTCAACAAGTTCCTGTCCTATGCACTCATAGGTAAGAACTCAGGCTTTGTTGGATGACCACAGCACTTCATTTCCTGCCTCGCCTGGGGTGGTCAGGCCTTAGGCAATGATCTGGTGATACTGGAAAGTTTGTCCCAGCCATCTGTTTCCTTGTAAGGAGAGAAATAGGACTGTTATTGGTTACTCATTATGCTAATTGACTCAGGTCGTGCAGTGTGGGGAGGGAGGGAACGTTTCCTTGGGACTCTGGTTTCTTTGTGCTTTGGAGGGAGTTAAGGGTATGGTGCCCTTGGAGGTTTGGTTTGGTTTATTTTTAAAATTATTTTTCAAATACAGTGCATGCTTATTTTAAGATAAACAATAAAGAGGTGACTAAAAGAATTAATGGTTTCTCCTTTTTTGTAATGTTCCTCCTTCTTCCTTAGGTAAATAATGTTGACAGACTGATTTGAATCTTTCTATACCTTTCTCTACATGTATACAACTATATATAAAGTATCATTTAAAAAAATAGGATTATGTGCTATGCATTTTCTCCTTTTTTTACTTAATAGTATTAACTTAGAAAGATGTACATGATATAATTATCCATCTGATTTGTTCTTTTCCACCCAGTTTTATTGAAATATAATTGACATACAACATTGTGTTAATTTAAGGTATACAACATAATGATTCAATATATGTTACAGATGATTACCACAATAAATCTAGTTAACATCCATCACCTCATATAGTTTCAACTTATTTTCTTGTAATGAGGACTTTTAAGGTCTGCTCTCTTAGCAACTTTCAGATATACGATGTAGGTTTTTTTAAGTTTATTTAAACTTAGGGCTCAAGCTCACAACCCCAAGATCAAGAGTCTCATGCTCTCTTCTGACTGAGCCATCCAGGCACTCCTCAAATACACAATGTAGTATTATTAACTGTAGTCATCATGTTGTACACTACATCCCCAGAACTTATAAATCTTATAACTGGAAGTTTATATATTCTTCTTTTAGTGTCATAAGATATATATAATGTAAAAATTGCCATTTTTATCATTTTTAAGTATACGATTCATTGGCATTAATTACATTCACAGTGTTGTACAATCATCACCACTATCTGTTTCCCAAACTTTTTTACCCCAAAAGAAACTCTAAACATTAAGGAACAATACAGCATTTCCCTTCCTCCCAAGCCCTTGGTAAGATTTTTTTCTTTGTAGTAAAAGTGTATAATTTCTATAATATAGATATAATACCAATATTTTTCTTACTGAATAATATTTAATATTTAGGTTTCCTAATTTGAGCCACTTACAAATAATGCTGAAATAAGCATCCTTATTCATATGTCCTTACTTATTAATTTTCCTTTGTATGATAGATTCCTGTGCTTGAAATTTTTGGATTAAAGGCCATGAGCATATTACATTTTTTTTATTTTAATTTCTTTTTAATGTTTATTTATTTTTGAGAGAGACAGAGACAGAATGTGAGTGGGTTAGGAGCAGAGAGAGAGGGAGACACAGAAGCAGAAGCAGGCTCCAGGCTCTGAGCTGTCAGCACAGAGCCCGACGTGGGGCTTGAACTCACAGATTGTGAGATCATGACCTGAGCCAAAGTCGGACGCTCAATCGATTGAGCACCCGGGCACCCCGCAAATTACATTTTTATATGTGCTACCAGGTTGCTTTCCCAAAAGCTTATAGTATTTATACTTCCAACAGTAATGTTTGAGAATTTCCATTTCCCCACCCTTACACCTGCACTGAATATTAGCACTATTCATCTGTGCTAATTTGGTGAGTGAAAACTAGTATTTTATTGTTTTTATTTTTTTAAGTTAAACATTTGAATCTCTTCTCCTTTTTCTATTATTTTACTGAGTTGTTTTTGTTTGTCTTATTAATTTATAGGAGCTTGTATAGTGGGGATATCACCCCACTGTCTATCATAGTATTACAAATATTTTCTCCCAATCTAGCCCAAATATTTTATCCAGACTGTTGTTTATCTCTGAATTTGCTTATGGTGTCTTTTGGATTCCTTTTTAGTTGGTCTTGTCACTCAGGATCCTGAATTCCTTTTCCCCTGTTGCTAGCCCATGCGCAGGGGTGAGGAACATAGAAAACAGACAGCTGTCTTTGTTTCTAAGGAAGGAGACAAGAAAAGACTAGCTCTGGCTGTAGCTAGCTAGGGAAAAAAAAAAAAAAGACCTTTGATTCAGGGCAAGAAAGCGCTTTATCTTTTCTAGAAAGTGGGATTTGCTTAGCAGATGCATTCAGGATCCTGAGCAGAAATCCTGGGTGCCAGCTAGGTTCTGAAGAGGTGCATCCATCTCTCCAGATACCCTAGTCTTAGCTTCATACTTTTCCTGAGCAAAAACCAGGCCCGGCTACTTCCAGCCTCACCCTGAGCACCACCTGCAGGTCATCTCTCTCCACAGCCTCCAGCGGCTGCCCTCCGTGCTTCTTCCCTCTGCTCTCTTGTCAGTGTTACTGTCTCCCCTTCCTGGACTTGGCAGACACGCTTGTCATTGGAGACCTCAGGCCAGCTGGTCACTGGAGTTTCCTGTGGTGGGAAAAGAGAATGCTGGAGGTGGTGATTGCAGTGGGCATGAGAGAGGGGGCAGGAAGGAGTGTATGAAAGCCAGAAGGCAAAGGAGATGAGATTGGCAGCTTTCCCTTCAGTCTGCTCCAGAGTGGCTAGGAAAGGAGGAGATTCTAAGGAAGACGCGTTCTGCTAAGTGAGCTCAAGCCAAACAATATTTTGTTTAGGCTATCCTAGAAGAAACTATCCCTCACCTGTCAATCCTGTGACCCAAGGCTTCTAGAATTATTTTAGATCCTACTCCAAGGATCAGCCTTTTGTTTGGCCCCACACAGCTGCCAGACCAGGATTTGTGCCACTGATTGCCTGGCAAGCTATGTCTGTGGTTCTAAAGACCTATCACTCTCACCTGCCTTTTTTAGAAAATTAACTGTGCTATTTCATTCAAGCTCAGGGGATAAGAGCAACAAAGAGATCAGTTAAACTACTTTAACAAGGGAGATTACTGAAAGAGGGGAAGAAATAGACCTGTAGGAGCCTTGTAAAGCAGGAGTAAAGCTGCCGTTCACATAGCTCTGAAACCCCACATAATACTGAGGACCTGGATTTCCTGTGCAAGGAAAAGTCTAGCTACGGACCATGGAGGCCTGAATAGTCAGGCAAGGGCTATGAGAGAAGACTCAGGCTAGGGCCTTCAGGTTATAGGATTTTCTGAGTTGAATGGGAGAAACATGGAGAGTTGGGGTGATAGAAGGAGCTAGGGCACCCCGTATACTATGTATCATCATGAAATTGGCTTCCTCCTTTTTAAAAAAAATTTTTTTTCAATGTTTTTATTTACTTTTGAGAGAGAAAAAGCTAACAGGGGAGGGGCAGAGAGAGAGAGGGAGAGAATCCTAAGCAGGCCCCACACTATCAGCGCAGAACCCGATGCGGGGCCCAAACCCACGAACCTTGAGATCACGACCTGAGCTGAAATTGAGTCGGACACTCAACCAACTGAGCCACCCAGGCGCCCCGAAATTGGCTTTCTTCTGCATGAACTCTAAGTAACCACTCCTGGTGCTCAGTGGGGGCGTGCTGTATGGAGAGTGTCTTTGACCAGGTGTCAGAGACTAACCAGGACAGAAGAGAAAAAAGAAAACAAATGAGAATCACTTATAATTCATGAAAGTCTTCAGGCTCGTTGTTACAAGGGAAATGTTTTGGTTTCTCAGCCGCACCACTGAGCTTTAGGCTCAGGAACTCTGTTATTCAGGTACCAAGACAGAAAAAATGGTAAGAATTTCTTTTAATTCCCACTACTTAAAACTAGGAGGTGCTCCTGTAGTACACCGTGCCACCTCTGGAGCAGCCTTTCTCTGTCACTCGCAAAGCCTTGCCATGTCCCTCCTTTTTTCCCCTACTTATGTTTACCTTTCAAGGATAATCTGGGAAGTTCTGCAAGACCCTTGAAGGGCTTGAGGGAGGCCACTTCTTTGGCTACTCCTTTTGGATATTTAGCAGATTAATGGGAGCAGTTTTTCCCTTGGCAGTATTTGTGTTAGTTTCCAGCATGGTGCTGGTTGTCTGATCTAGCTTCTCCCCTCTTCTTATTCACTGTTGAAATTCTCTCTTCCTCCTACTCCCGGGTCAGCCAGCCTCCAGTCTTGTTTAGTTTGTCCCCTTTTTCTCCTAATGCATGTTTAGTTAAGCTGGTAGAATGATTCTTGCTCCATGTCATATTGTTTTAAGTAAGAATGCAAAGCAGGAAGAAGTCTCTGATTTGCTATAAAGTGGCACCCAGATATATGTATTGGCAGCAGGGACTGTCCATTTCTTTCCACTACTCTCCTACCTCACTTGCACCTGAACACAAAACCCCAGAAGCAACCAGAGAGAGATGTGTTGAAGGAGAAAACATGAACCGAGAAAGTCTACAACCTTGGTGTTTGAAGGTCTCGTCCTACTTGGCCCTTGCTCTGGGCCAAAAACTCCTCTATTTCTAGGCCCTTCTTATATAAAATGAGTGGCTTTACACCAGTGAGTCCAAAGTGTGGTCCCCCTGACCAGCAGCATTAACTTGTCCTGAGATCTTGTTAGAAATGCACATTGTCAGGCCCCACTGTAAATCTACTAAATCAAAAGTTCTCAGAGTGGACCCAGCAATTTGTATTTTTAACAAATCTTATTAGTGATTCTGATATATACTTAGGTTTGAGAACCACTGTTTTACACAGTGGGATTTGTGCTGAGGAGCTTGTTAAAGCCAGTTATGAGCAAAATTCTCCGGTAGTTCAAGTAACCATGGGTTGGGAAATTGAAGAGGAGAAAAACAGTCTCTCAAGGCAGTGCCTATACAGGATATCTTGCCTTTCTGTCTCTCTTCTCCATACAATTTAGTCTCTTTTTCTGTTGGAGCAGATCCCACTCATGAGGGCACAGCAGAGGGCATGGAGAACATGGCGGATGCTGTCACCCATGCCCGTTTTGTGGGCACAGATCCTGCCAGCGATGAGGTTGTCCTGATGAAAATCCTTCAGGTAAATGGAGGGGAAGAGCAATTAGGCTAATGGCCAGGAGCTGGTGCTATCGGCTCTCCTTACCCAAGACTGCCGGCAGCATGAAGCTGTGTTTTGACTCCGCTGGGGCTTAGGGAGCTACTTTGTTTCTAAATAAGCAGCTCGGGTACCCAGAGTAAAAGCTTTTCTAATGAAAATAATTAACAGCTTTAGATGAATTGATATCAAATACCAGAAGCCCTTAATACATTTGTACCTCAGGTGGACCATATCTGCCGTTCATCTGTGGGACTCATGGGCTAGGGCTGGAATGAGTGCTGAACTATATCTGGGTCATGGAGAGTAAAGGCACAGTTCCCAAGATAAGTTCCTGGGAGATCCCCCCACACCCATCAAACTGAAGTGAGGTCAGCATTCTTGCTAACCTCTCTTTCTCACCCGAGTGCTTCCGTAGGAGACTAAAGGAACAGAAGGCAGCTTCTCTCCCCTCAGGTACACCCCACTTTACCCAGCCTGCTTTATTTATCGCTGTATCTCCTCTTTCTTCCTGGTAGGTGCTGCGGACTCTGTTGCTGACCCCAGTGGGTTCCCACCTAACCAATGAATCTGTGTGTGAGATTATGCAGTCTTGCTTCCGGATCTGCTTTGAAATGAGGCTCAGTGGTAGGTGCTTGAATATTGGGCCTGTCACCATTCCTAGGGCCAGTGTCTGTGAGTATAAATATAGGATACTGTCTCTGAGCCCCAGAGAGGTGGAAAACTCTGGACTTGTCCTTCACCTACCTTGTGGAGCCAAAGGGGTCTAGAAGTCTTTACTTGACTATTGTGCATCTAGAATAGAGACCTTAGTTCATTGTGCCAAGGCAGAAATTGGGATAGATCCCCAAATGACTTAGCCCAGGCACCAAATCTGCCTCCCTTGGGCTTTCGGGGATTGACACCAGCCTGCAACCCTTAAAAACGCATCATCGTGCACCAACACCCGGCCCACCCTCAGCTTTTTCTCCTGTCTCAGTAGTGCCACCTAGTGGGCTACTGAAGTTGTGGCTGCCAGGCTGAGCTGGAGCTGGTTTTAATAAGTTTGGCATAATCCTTAGTAAACAAGGTTTGGAGGGGAGTCTGCTCTGAGAAGCCTCCTGATAATAGCACAGCAAGTAATGACACCTGTGTTATTTGTTTTTGCCTGTGCAGAGTTATTGAGAAAATCCGCAGAGCACACTCTCGTAGACATGGTGCAGCTGCTCTTCACAAGGTAAACCTGCTGCTGTTTGCTTCAGCCCGGCTGCCCGGGCCTCTTGAGCTTGCCTGCTTCCACACAGCCACTTCAGGGACCTGGCCAACCCCACAGCCACTTCAGGGGCCACTGGGATTATGGATGGGGGTAGTTCACTGGGCCCAGGGTTACTGAATAAGGGAAAAGGAGAAGGGAGCTGGCTTGGCCTCAGAGAGAGGCAGGGGGTTATTTGATCTAGGCCAACAGACCTTGTTCTGCTTTCCAAACTTGTGTCTGTTTCTGTGCAGGTAGCAGCTGGGAAAGGGAACGCAGAGAGGAAGCCAAATTCAAGGGAGCCTGGAACAGGGTGCTGAACTCCCAGAGCTCAGTCTGATTTCTGTGAGAAAGGACCAAGGCTAGGGTGACAAACCTTGTTGGCCCAGACTCTCCCAATTTTAGCACTGAAAATCCTGCATCCCTGCAAACACTTCATTCTCTGGCAAACCAAGACTGCTGGTTACCCTCATCAAGGCCCTCAATTTAGGGACTATGAGGCCTTTTCATATTATGCCTAACTGCCTGTTTCCTACACCTCTTTTCAGTAGACTAACTTTGAGAAGAGCTGACTGAGGCAAGAGCTTTAAAGCCTCCCCTGGGAGATATTAATAACGGGGTTGGTTATGTATCTGTGCGGCCCAGGGTTATATAGGAAATCAGTGTACCTTCTGCTCAATTTTGCTATGGACCTAAAATTTCTCTAAAAAACAATCTAGTTAAAAAAAAAAAAATTCCCCATGGTATTTCATTTTGCTCTCAGATCCATAAGTAATAATTCTTATTATCCACACATTAGATCTGCCCCTGCTCCCGGCTACAAAGCATTCCCACTCTTCAGGCTCAGATTTATTGGTTTCAAAACTCAACCTGCCTTTTACTGCTCACACTATGTCCAGTCTCCTGGGATTTTGATGGACTGCCCTCTCCCCATATTGTGCCTTTCACCTGTACTTGTTAAGTAAATACAAGCAGGGAGGGGTCAGTTTAGGATGAAAAGAGCCTCCACACTCCAAGGGCATTAGTCACTTTGCCCTGGTGACTCCCTTCTTTTTAAGAATGTGTCTGTATTATAAGTCTCCCCCAACTTCTTACTTTGATAAGGTTCTCAAAAGGATGAAATTAGCCTGCTTCTCTTCCTAGTTTTTCCTAAGAGACAGGGCATGCCCTGGCCCACTGCATCTTTGGGCTGTGGCTAGCATGCTGGGGAGATTTGTTGTTATCCCTAATGACAGTTCATGGGGTTCTCTATCTTGTAGGTTACCTCAGTTTAAAGAAGAACCCAAGAACTATATGGGGACCAACATGAAGAAGGTATGAGCTGCTGTCCCTCATCCAAACTTTGGTCTCTCAACTTTAGTGCTATGGGGATTTTCCTGGACACCCTTGCTTGGCAAAAACATGCTTTTGCCTAGACAGGTCTGCTTGGAATCTAAAAATAGCTATCATTCATTTAGTGAGAAATTTATTCTTTCCCAGATACCTTTCCTTCCCCAACCTTTCCTTCCCAGCCTATCTTTGTTGACCCACCACATAAGCTGGTGAACCAGTCCTTCATGGAAACTTGGTAAGGCCCATCAGATTGGGCTAAAAATGTATGTTGATAAAAGTGAACGTTCTGCCATCCCCTCAAAGCCCAGACTTGTCAGTAGGTAGGAGGCCTAAAGAGGCTATGCCCTAAGTCCCACCATAATGCTGGATTAGAATGGGCTCATACTTGGGCTTGTCTCTGTTGATGAGACAAATCAAGCCTGACTCTAGATCAGAAGGTTCTCAAACTGATAAAAGAATGTGATCAGAAGAATGGCCTCTTTCTATTTTAAACTGAAGTCCTGAACTTCACAGACCTCTGATGAGGATTCTACTTGCAACCCTAAGAGGTTCTTCCCGTGGAGATGGCCCTTGGCTGTTTGGTGCATGCACCTGACCTTCCCTTCTCCCCATCCCTATTCCTGCCCTATGCCCTATTGGCGTGTGTCTGAATTTATTTCACTTTGTTTAAATCGTTCGTTTGCCTGTCTTTCACAGATTTCTCCATGTCTCCTCAACAAACTGGAGCTAAATAGTGGGGAGCAGACCAAAGCCCTGAACCAGTTAGAGAGGGTACTACTCTTTAAGAACCTCAAGGTCTCTCTCCCTCTCCCTCTCCTTTCCCCCCTTTTTATTTATTTAAATTTTATTTTTTTAATATGTAACATCTGGGTCACATTTCCATTGTGCAGAGCACAACTTACCCCTACCTAATAACACAGCACGGTTTTGGAAGAGTTGCATGTGTTTGTAGCTTTGCAGTGTTGGGAATTTCCCTGGGGGCATCTGGTTGCATGGAGGCAGAAGGAAGCTTTGAACTGGTGACATATCATGTAGTGAGCCTGGATAGAGAGCTTGGGTCCTGCTGACATCTTGCAGGGATGTTTAATATCTACCAATTTGGGGGAACTGTGAGGGACCTCTGAGCAAGCCCCTTCCCTCTTCTACCCTTTGCCTGTCTCAGAGCTGGCATATGGAGCTTAAGCACAGTCTTTGGCTCTATTTAGATACCTGAACTGCGTTTGGAGGGAAAGGATAGTCCCATCTAGTTGGGGTCTTTTATTTTTCATAGTTAATGTTAAAGCGTTCGTTCATTCCCAGGTTTAGGACTCTAGGTGGAGGGGAAGGAGCTGGATAGCTCAAGATGGGTTCTGCAGAGATGCTGTCTGTCCCTTAAAAGTTGAGATGTAGAGGAGTTTAGGGGAGAGGTCCAAGTTAAAGATTACCCCTAACCCCATATCCCTGCTTTAGGAAGAAGAGGGAGAGAAGGAGGTATGGGCTGTCTATGTTTAGGCTGTCACATGAGTGGCATTCTGGAGGTGTGATTGTGGAAATCCAGGTCACTGAAGATTAAAAGAACTGTGTATGTGTGTGTACACCTAGGTCCCTAGGCCTGCATTCTTTTTGCATGCACAGTGTCCATTTTCATTTATGTGCTTGACTCATCTCAAGTTGCAGCTCTCTCTTCAGTGGCTACCCTGCCTTTTGCCATGATTATTAGCCTAAGACCTGCCCTTTCTTTGTAAAGCTTATACTGCCCTTTGGAAATACAAAGTTATACGGATTAGGTGTTGGAGGGTTCCATGAACAGGGAGCATAACTGTACTTTGTCAGGGCTGAGGCATTTGTGAGAATTGGAGCTTCTCATCCCCTACTCCAGCCAGGAGGCAGAGAATACTAATTTTCTGAAATGATCAGGTTGGAGCTAGTTTTGCAGAGATTAAAGAAGGAAACAGGCAGGACTAATCCTAGTGTCAGAAGGAATCTCATTGAGTGACTGGTTTCTCGGTGGAAGTAGGACCACCTGGAGTCACTGAAATTGGGAATCCGCCTAGAGAGAAAAGATATCTCACAAAAGTGGATCCAGATGTTAGTACTTTTTGGACCTCAGTGACAATTGCCAGTAAAGCCAGGAGGTTCTTGTTTTCCCTCATTGATCTCTTGAGCTTCTTGACTGTCTGTATGTTTGGCTGACTCTTACTCCCAGAGGTTTTTTTTTTTTTGTTTGTTTTTTGGGGTTTTTTTTTTGTTTTTTTGTTTTTTTACCACGAACTTGCTTCAGATGAGCTTCAGTGGTTACTAGAGAGAGCATTCTAGTTCCTGTTTAACCACAGTGCTCCGAACACTTGAAGTTCCATTCTAGGCATATGACTGTAGGCATTCTGGCGATGGTGGCATAGTATAAATCCAGTGTGAGGTTGTTGCCACATTAGTAAGAGCTGGGTGTGAGGCTCAACTTTTGGACCTCTCTCCTTTCTGGGTGGAGCTTTTGGTAAGGAAGAATTATATGGTTTCTAAACAAAGGATTAATGGTTACCCAGGTTCTGGAGGGCTTGGGGGAGGATGAAGAAGGAGGCCTATCCCCCAAATGCTAGAAGGAATTGAACAGGCCAAGGATGACAGGGTATATTCGGCCTTTAGAAAGAGGCTCTTACTTTGTTGGAGCATTCTGATGATTCCTCGACCATTACAGTTACCCAGTCCAGGAATGGTCCCTTAGTCTAGAAATAGTATGGTATAACTGTGGAGGGACTGGTAAAGGACTGGTCTCAAACCCTAACAGAAGGCATCAGGACCAGAAAAATGAAATGGGCTTAAATAAAGTAACTGTGAACTGAGGGTGGAGAAAATGCATAAAAATTTATATCCTAGAGTAGTTCCCACAATAGATTTTAGAAATTTTCCTTTGTAACTAAAAGGAAGCTATACGAAATATAGCAGGAGAGAAGAAAACAGAATAGAGCAAGGTACAAGAAATCAGTAGCCTTACCATCTGAAAACATAAAACTGCATCTAGAAAGACCCAACAGTGAGACAGGAGGTCTCACTGATGTACAAAATTGGGAGCAGCAGCATGACATGACCCTCCATCCTTAACTCCAAAAATCAGCTGGGATACCACTCCTTCCTTAACTCCTTCCTTGACCCCTTCCTTGACCACTTTGATACAAAAATTTCAGAGAGTCAGGGATGTATTTAGGATCTAGGCCCCGTTCACGAACCAGTAGGGAAGCTAAGAGAGTGACAGGGAAGGAATAGACTCTCATAGTTGGTTAAGAACCTAGGAGTAGAAGGCTGTGCTACAGATAGTTGAGGAGCAAAGCCCTGGAGTCCTTGTAGATCTGAAGCCTCAGGCAAAGGAACCTCTGCCCTTAGCTTTTCTGCAGGAGGGTCAGGTACCATCTACAGGACTTAAGATTGCCACCCACGACTCAGGGAAGCAGAGTAATATGTGATCACCTGAAAAGCAGAATGTTTAGGAGGTCACCAGGCTGACCTGTGAAATGGCAGACTTAGAAGCAAGGTTGGAAGAATAGGAATGTGCTCTGATGGTCTAGATTCTTCCTTTGCCACAGACACGGCATATAGGCTGCTTTCTAGGGACCAGTAGGAATAAAAGAAGGGAGATTTCTAGGGAAAGAGTCTTAGTTTGAGTACCAGTGCTAATGAGGTATGATATTTCCAGCTGAAAATGAGAGCAGGAGGCATGAGTGATTCATCCAAGTGGAAGAAACAGAAGAGATCCCCCCGGCCTCTGCGCCATATGACCAAAGTCACACCAGGTTCAGAGCTGCCCACCCCCAACGGAACTACCTTATCCTCTAACCTCACTGGTGAGTGCCCTGGGTTGCTTCCTCTAATTAGAATAGATAGAAGAAAACCTTCCTCTCTCAGGCATTTTAACATTGAAAACTAGTCAACTGAGGGGCTTTGGTCTTTCTGCTAAGAGTAAAAAGGGAAAACTCCAGGTCTGTTCAGACTGTGACCACTTAGCAATTCTGCAGTGACTTTGGGTTGTTATCCTTCCAGAGGAACTCTGACTACTTTAGAGACCAGTGTATGCAGAGATTAGTATGTGGTCTAGGAAAAGAGCCCCTAGTGCCATGGAGGCTATGTTTTTCCTACAGAGTCTCTTTTCTTCAAGCCTCACCTACTTTGCTTGGCAGGGGGAATGCCCTTCATTGATGTGCCCACTCCCATCTCTTCTGCAAGTTCAGAAGCTGCCTCAGCAGTGGTCAGCCCCTCTACAGACAGTGGCCTGGAGTTCTCCTCCCAGACCACCTCCAAGGAAGACCTCACTGACCTGGAACAACCTGGCTCTCCAGGGTATAGCACAGCTACAGAGCCTGGCAGCAGCGAGCTGGGGATTCCTGAGCACCCTGATCCCCAGGTATGGCTTTAAGGCCCCTCTCTAATCTTCTAGTGTAGAATTGGCTTGACCCTTTTCATCCTTTATCCAGGCTTTGGTTCAAAAGAAGGTCAGGTTGGTGGGGGGGGGGGGGGTGCGGTGCAGAGTTATCTCATTATTTCTTATTTCCTAGAATCAGCTGTGCAAGCTAGAAAATCCACAGCATGACTCACTGTAAGAGGTAGCTCATGGGATTTATCAAGTCTTGCATACAGGTAGTACTAGGCAAAGGGGAGGGAAATGGCCATGGCTTTGGAAGATAATGATATAAATCCCAAGCCTATGAGAGCCTCTATTGTTTCTAGAGTTCTAGTCACTTTAGGTCAGTGATGCCTCAGGAAGTGTTTTCTGAGTCCTTCACACTCCTGCCCTGAGCCATCTTGCATTGATTCATAGCTCACTGAACTGGCCCTACACCTGCAGACACTTGGAGCTTAAACACTTCAGGGGGGAGTAAGTTCCAAGTTGCTCTTGCTTCATCCCTCTTCCTATTGCCCTGCTGCTGGTCATAGCAGGAAGGGATTCATGTGGAAAAGGCCCAGTCAGCATCCGTGGAATCCATCCCCGAAGTGTTAGAGGAGTGCACGTCCCCTGCTGACCACTCTGATTCTGCCTCTGTTCATGACATGGATTACGTCAATCCCCGGGGTGTACGCTTTACACAGTCCTCCCAGAAGGAAGGTGAGTTCTCTCAGGCAGTCTCTGCCTATTCACCTCCCCCATCCTGCCCACTAAGCATCCTGAGCCTAGATGATCTTGGACCCAAGGTGTCTGCTGTCCAGATTTTCTAGTCAGGAAATGGAATCAAGCCAGAGGGACTTTGGCATGGATGGAGCCCTTGCCAACCTATACAGAGAGGGACTTTGATGAACAATAGGAAGTGAGAGGGAAGAATAGAAAGCTTGAGACTTAACAGAAAGTAGGGTCATCAATTCTGATTCCTTTTAGTAAGTGAGACTAGTCTTACCTTTCCAGAAAAAAAGCTTTTTTTAAAAAAATTTTCTTGAAGAGAATCACTTATTTGAAATTGCCTTGTATAATGCAGGGCAGTCCAGGCCAACTTTTCAGTCCAGTTGTTTCCTGACATTCCCACTTTACTTCTGGCTTTCCCCAGGTACAGCATTGGTCCCCTATGGTCTTCCCTGCATCCGTGAACTCTTCCGCTTCCTCATCTCCCTCACCAATCCACACGACCGCCATAATTCAGAGGTTATGATCCACATGGGATTGCATTTGCTGACAGTGGCTCTTGAGTCAGCCCCTGTAGCCCAGTGCCAAACCCTGTTGGGCCTCATCAAGGATGAGATGTGCCGCCACTTACTCCAGGTAAGACTGGATTTCTAGAGGGTCTCTGAGCCCTTGGCTATTTTCCACGGTCTCTCAGGGACCAGGGGGAGCACAAGGAAGTTTGGTTGATTGGTGAAAAGAGTATAGGATCCAGAAAAGAATCTCCCTTCCCAGTTGGCCAGTGGTCATCATCAAGAGGACTCTACTAGTTCTCTGGGGACTCTGGCAGCCAAAGAGAAATATAGGAATGGCTAGATATAGTTTCCTTAGAGTACAGGACCTTAGTGGCAACTTCACAGAGTTTATTATCCTACTTTTCTCTTGGTTGAGCCATAGGTTCAGAAACCTAATGATTTAACCCTACTCTGATCTCCAGCTACTCAGTGTAGAGCGACTAAACCTTTATGCTGCTTCCCTGCGGGTATGCTTCCTCCTGTTTGAGAGCATGAGGGAGCACCTCAAGTTCCAATTGGAGGTGAGTTTCTTGAACTTGGATAAAGAAAAAATAGCAAGATATATAGCATCTTCAGTGGGGCCAGCTCTGTCCTGCTGCGGGGATGGGATTTAGGGGCTCCTAAAATCCTAGAGAGCTATTAGCCTCTGTAGTTTGGTTCCTTGGCTGTCCTCTTTGGTGGAGAAATTAAAGGGAGCCCAGAGAAAACTGGTTGGCTATAAAATGAAAGAAGCCAAATATGAGGACTGGTGGACAACCTCACTATGAGTGGGTACAGGTTTTCTGCCCATTAGTTCCTCTGCAACACAGGCAGGCAAATCAAACTGGCTTTGCCACTAAGTTGCAAAAAGGAACTCTGAATAGTACCAGGTAAGGCTCCCATAGAAAGCACAAAGAGGGCAATAGGCAACTTGTTTTGGATCAGGCATAAGGTAGAGAGCCAGGCCTCCCCCAATGTGGAGGCCAAAGAGAAGGACAGAATGTCTTTAAGGATATGTTAACTCATGCCTCCTGGCTGGGCGTCTCCTTCTTGTATTTAATGTTTTTCCTATCTAATTTTTCTCTTCTGTCTTGAATCCTTATCCTACTCAAATGGCTATTACTGGGTTATTGCCAGATGTACATCAAAAAGCTTATGGAAATCATCACTGTGGAGAATCCCAAGATGCCTTACGAGATGAAGGAGATGGCACTGGAGGCCATTGTGCAGCTCTGGCACATCCCCAGCTTTGTCACTGAGCTCTATATCAACTATGATTGTGACTATTACTGTTCCAACCTCTTTGAAGACCTCACCAAGCTGCTGTCCAAGGTGCTGAGCATTATTACTGTCCTCTAGAAAGAAGGCTCTATTAAGGAAATCTCTCTGGTGGTAGTGAGCATATTATACACGGGCCGGCCCCGCCGGGTGTGCAACATTTGAGAGCTGGGGAACAGGAAGAAGAAAGGCATTTTCTCAGGGCAATGCAGAAGTTATAGGTGGTTTCAGGATTTTTGGAAAAAGATAAAGTATTAACCTCAAGTCTACTGAATCTGTTTACTTTCCAGAATGCCTTCCCTGTGTCTGGTCAGCTCTACACAACACACCTCCTCTCTCTTGATGCCCTGTTAACAGTGATTGATAGCACTGAGGCCCACTGTCAGGCCAAAGTCCTCAACAGTCTTACCCAACAAGAGAAGAAAGAAGCAGCTAGACCTGGCTATGAGACAGTAGATGGCATCCGAGAAGCCAGCAATAGTGAGAAGCATTTCTTTCTTTGAGGATCCCTGGGTTCTATGCTTATCATTTCTCTACTCACCAAATCCTCTCTCCTTATATCACTTCCACTAGGGGCTCTCCCAATTCTATGTTTCCAGGATGTGGTGGTTTGAATCATAGGCTAGGCAGGCAGGTTCGCAACACTCATGGATTTGTCCTTTTCTTCTCCACACTTTGGCTTTCATTTAATAATAATAATAAATTATTAATAATATAATTATTAATACTAATTATAGTAATTATTTAAATTTATTTATTTAATTAAAGTATAGTTAACACACAGTGTTATGTTAGTTTCAGGTGTACAGCATAGGAGAATTATTTATTTATGGGGGGAAAGAGAACCTAGATTAAAGGATATAGGACTTCTGTTCCTGAGAGCTCCAGGCCCTACCGTCCCCCACCCCAGTATCTGCTTCTACCCTAATTAGTCTTCTCTGACATCCCCTTGAGACTGAGGTTGCAGATGACCAGAGAATGGGACTGGGTAATCTCTATTAAATTATAGAATCTAGGGGTGTCTGGGTGGCTCAGTCAGCTCAGGTCATGATCTCGCAGTCTGTGAGTTCGAGCCCCACATTGGGCTGTGTGCCAACAGCTCAGAGCCTGGAGCCTGCTTTGGATTCTGTGTCTCCCTCTCTGTCTGCCCAAACCTCACTCATGCTCTGTGTCTCTCTCAAAAATAATAAATAGGGGTGCCTGGGTGGCTCAGTCGGTTGGGCGTCTAACTTCAGCTCAGGTCATGATCTTGCAGTCTGTGAGTTCGAGCCCTGTGTCAGACTCTGTGTTGACAGCTCAGAGCCTGGAGCCTGCTTCAGATTCTGTGTCTCCCTCTCTCTCTGCCCTTCCCCTGCTCATGCTCTGTCTCTCTCTGTCTCAAAAATAAATAAAAACATTAAAAATAAATAAAATTAAAAAAAATTTTAAATAATAAATAGACATTAAAAAATATATATATATGGGGCTCCTGGGTGGCTCAGTCAGTTAAGCGTCTGACTTTGGCTCCCGGTTCATGAGTTCGAGCCTCATGTTGGGCTCTGTGCTGACAGCTCGGAGCCTGGAGCCTGCTTCCGATTCTGTGTCTCCCTCTCTCTCTGCCCCTCCTCCACTCTCACTTGCTCTCTCTCTCTCTCAAAAATAAATAAACATTAAACAAAATTTTTTTAAATTAGAAAAAATAAATTATAGAATCTAATGCTTAGCTAACCTGACTACTTGTTTGGGATTAGGTTTGTCCTATTCAGGGCTGGTGACCTATGTGGGTCTATGTGGGACCTAGGCAGGTCTCCTTGACCTGGGACTCAACTTCTCCTATAACTCTGTTTGGCTTCCTACCCCATCTTCATTTATCTTCTTCTCTCTTACCAGCTGAGAGAGCAGCCAACGACGGGAAACCTGTAGGCATAGCCCCAGATGTCCCAGGCCTACATTTACCAGGTGGAGGGCGGCTGCCAGCAGAACACGGGAAGCCAGGATGCAGTGATCTGGAGGAAGCTGGTGACTCTGGGGGTGGGTACTGGGTATCCATGATCCTCAGCCCCCTCAACTGGAGGGTCTGGTAGAGAGCAGAGGGGTGGGGTACACAGACACCCTAGGGCAATATGTGGGTAAACCTTGGCTGCTCACCCATACCCTCAAACCTGGAGAGAGGAAATAGAATGTTTGGAGCCCTAGAAGATAGGATTTGTAGGAAGACTGATGAAGACAAGAAAATTTCTGAGTCATTCTCCTTTTTTACTAGAGTATATTGGCAACCTTTCTAAAAGCCTGGGAAAAGAGATCTTATGGGTATTTTCTTCTCTTCCACCCATCTCCCATTCCTAGCTGACAAAAAGTTTACCCGGAAGCCACCTCGATTTTCCTGTCTCCTGCCAGATCCATGGGAACTGATTGAAATTAAAAACAAAAAGAAGGTATATATAGCACTATCCCCAGAGCTTAACCTCTGCCTGCCTCTGTCTGGGTGTCTTTTGTAGGGTTTGTGTCTCAAAGGATAAGGGAGAGTATAGCAGCTCATTGAATGGTTTCCCAAAGCTAATCTTTGCAGTTTTTTGGGACTTCAGCAACCCCCCAGTCTCCTTTGAAGACCTTCACTTCTAAGCCTTGTAATTAAGCATACCCTATTGTGTGCCTCTGGGCAAAATCTGCCCTAGGTGACAGCTAAGTATTACTGGTGGTAACAAGAGCCTGGGACCTGGTGTCATGTTGTGTCACTGGAGGTTAACTGGTCATCTCAAGCTCTAGGGTGAAGATTGGCAGTGAAAGGAAATTGACATTTATCTTCTGCTTTAATAAAATTCAAATAACTGTGTGTGTGTGTGTGTGTGTGTGTGTGTGTGTGTGTGTGTGTGTGTTTTAAAACAAAGAAAACCTCTCTTTTAAAAAAGAAATGTTTATTTCTGAGAGAGAGTGAGCGAGCAAGCATGCATGTGGCAGGGGCAGAGAGAAAGAGGGAACAAGAGAATCAGAGGGAACAAGAGAATCCCAAGCAGGCTGTGTGCTGTCAGTGTAGAGTCTAACATGGGGCTCAATCTGACGAACCGTGAGATCATGGCCTGAGCTGAAATCAAGAGTCAGACACTTAACTGACTGAACCCCTCAGGAGCTCCAAGAAAACCTTTTTTTCCTCTTATGGTCAGCCTAAATGACTTTGATTTATGTGTCCCCTTAATTGCAGGGCTGTGACTAGACAGATAAAAAGTGGAGTTATCATCATAGTTAGTTCACCTTGTCCTTAAGAGCTGGGAAACCAAAGTAAGAAGAGAAATCCAAGCTAGGCTGTAAACTGATGCCAGGATGGCTGTAAAACTGGAGAGAAGAGAACCTCCTCTAATCTCTCTTTTACTTTTTCCTGATCCCCAAGTTGGTGAAGGGCTGTCCTATGCATCTTGGGAATTCAGAAATGAGTGAAAAGGAACTCCTCAGCCAGTTCTAATTAGACATTGAAGATTGGGGAAAGCTAGAGTCGGTATGGTCCAGCCTTAGTTTTGGAGTCACTTAGAACCACATCCTAGGAGCCGGTTAGGTTACCAACTGTGGACCATGATGGAGCCCAGCCTGACCTTGTCTGGTTTAGGAGCAGAGCATCTTGTGACACCTCTGGTATTTCTCCTCCAGCTGCTAATCACGGGCACAGAACAGTTCAACCAGAAACCAAAGAAGGGGATCCAGTTTCTGCAAGAAAAAGGCCTCCTCACCATCCCAATGGACAACACAGAAGTAGCCCAGTGGCTCCGAGAGAACCCTCGGCTGGACAAGAAAATGATTGGAGAGTTTGTGAGTGACCGCAAAAACATTGACCTGTTGGAGAGCTTTGTAAGGTGAGGAAGCTGTAAGAAATGGGGGACATAGGTCACATACTCTTTCTCTTCCCATGATTTATGTCTCTTGGACTTGAAAATGTCTCCAGCAAGATAGCTTTGGGAGCCATTCCATTCTGCATAGAGAGCATTGCAAAGGGTTGGAACAGGGTTACTGAGCACAAGGTAGGTTATGGGTTCCAGTGGATGAGATTTCCAGGCAAGAACTCACTGATGTGGAAAGGACTAAAGTTAGGAGTTGTCAGATTCTACTCTGTGTTAAAGATGACCAGGAGATAGAGATGGCCCCTTTTCCAGAGACTTGAGCCTCCTCTGTTCTAGTATAAGAAGGTTAGAGGGACTGGAGCTAATAGGGAACCCAACATTTGCAGCTTATATATCTTTAGTCTCTTCATCCTTCTTCCTTTCCCTGTAGCACCTTCAGCTTTCAGGGTCTGCGGCTGGATGAAGCTCTTCGTCTCTACTTGGAAGCCTTCCGCTTACCTGGGGAAGCACCAGTCATCCAGAGGTTGCTGGAGGCATTCACAGAGCATTGGAGGGTGAGTTGAATGGTAGGGCCTGAGCCCAGCATCCCAAGTTCATTTGACTGAGGGTTTTTATGGCTCCTGCTGCTGTCTCCTTAGAAGGCTGAGAGCAGCATCAGTGAGCTTTCTATTGAAAGGCCAGCTTCTGTTAAGGAGTTGGCAAGAGGTTGGCAGATTTCTTTCTGGGAGCCCTACTCTACCTAGCATTGGCCAGTGGGTTGGTAGTAAGGGTTTGGCCAGAGAAGAGCATTGACACAGATGGGGTCTTTGCTTTTTCAGAATTGTAATGGCTCCCCATTTGCCAATAGCGATGCCTGCTTTGCCCTGGCCTATGCTGTCATCATGCTTAATACTGACCAGCACAACCACAATGTTCGCAAACAGAATGCACCCATGACTCTAGAGGTAAGTTTGGATCCCAGCCAAGGCAGAGAGGGTCCAGCACAGTTTTGGGGGTGTAGCAGGAAGGACATGGGATTTCCAGTGGGTGCAATGGACAGAGTCTGTCCAGGGGAATTAGGGAGGGCTGACCAATCCAAGAGAAGAACTGTGTTAGGGAGGTGGGTTCTTTCACTTTCTGTTTCCTGAGTCCTATTTACCATAGACCCAGGAGTTCTTTGGGGGGGCTTCAGCATTCACACATGGGGGGAAATGCTTATTGGCCTGTCTTTAGGAGTTTCGCAAAAACCTAAAAGGTGTGAACGGAGGCAAGGACTTTGAGCAAGACATCCTGGAGGACATGTATCATGCCATCAAGTGAGTATTTGTGGAAAATAGTTTGGCTTTCTATTAAGCAGAAGCACACTGCTTCCTTTTCCAGATTTTAGAGTCACAGCAGGCTTCAGTGATTCATATGCCCTGGATTTAGCCTTGAGACTCAGCTGGGCAGCCCCTTCCTTCCCATTTTTTCCTTAAAGAAGCCTGAACAACACTGGACCTCTAGGATTCTGAGCCAGGATCTAAACTGCCCCTGCTAAGTAGAGTATCATGGGCTCATTTTCTGAACCCAAAGCAGCTGGGTTTTTTTGTTGAGCTCACAAAATGCATTCTGAAGCTGGTAGAGGACACAAGAGGGGCTCTGGAGGGTGAGGTTTGGGTCAGAAGTCAGAGATGGACACTTAGGTTTTTCACTGTAAATCAGAAAAGATAGAAATGTTCATCCTGTCATACCCAGAAAGAATGTGAGATCTCACTAGAGGACTAAAGGCCATAGTTAGAGACAGGACTTTGAGATTATGGGGGATTATTGGACACTCCCTTTTTTTCTCCCCGGTCCCACTGGTGAGTAGGAAGCAGACCACTGAGCTGCAGTTTTGGTGACCTCTCATTGACGGATTGAACCAGTATGGGCCAAACCTGTTGTCCTAGTTTGGAACCAGTCAGGTTCACAGCAGTGCACCTACTCTTTCCTTTACCTCTGGACAGGAATGAGGAAATTGTGATGCCTGAAGAGCAGACAGGCTTGGTTCGGGAGAACTATGTGTGGAATGTGCTGCTTCATCGAGGTGCCACCCCAGAAGGCATATTCTTGCGTGTGCCTGCTGGCAGCTATGATCTTGACCTCTTCACCATGACCTGGGGCCCCACTATTGCTGCTCTCTCTTACGTCTTTGACAAAAGCCTTGAGGAGACAATCATCCAGAAAGCCATCTCGGGCTTCAGGTAGTTCAGCTTTGGCCTTGGTCTTGACCTCCTCCCACCTATCTGAGTTAACATGGTTGCCTCCATGCCTTTCAGACTCCTGCTCTTAAGTTTCTTAGAAAGGGATTTCTCTTGAGTGTTTGGAGGGAGTCCGAAGCTTGAGAAAGCTCAGTCTTAAACAAACTCAAGAGTAGAAGGTTTCTTCCTGGAACTGATTGGGGAAGAATCCCAAGTAAGCCTCCTCAGGGACTTGGAAGGGCTGCCTGGCCTTCCAGTGACTCACTCTGTTTCTGGGATGTGACATTACAGGAAGTGCGCCATGATCTCCGCCCACTATGGCCTCAGCGATGTATTTGACAATCTCATCATATCTCTGTGCAAATTCACAGCTCTCAGCAGTGAGGTGAGCAGCGGCAAGAACTATGTACTTAGAGTTCCAAAGGAGGACCTCTCTTTTAGTCATGGATCTATCCTTATCTGTGGAGCTGTTTTCTCTCAGAGTATTCCTTCACTCCCTCTAGACTACAGCAGCACTTAGGCCATTTCTGTTTCACACCTTAGGATGTGAATTCTGTTTCACACCTTAGGCCTTAGGATGAGAATAATGTTACCTCATGTATTGTACCCCTTAGGATGAGAATAATGTCACCTCATGTAATTGGGGTGGGAGAGGAGATACATCACTGGGGAAAGCCTTATCCAGGTTAGCCCTTCCGACCAGTATTAGGAGGGATTGAAGCGTAGCAAACAGAAGGGCCCTCAGGGAGCCATAGGCAGAGTCCTAGAGATCTTCTTTCTAGATATTTACCAGACCCTAAGCCTTTTCTCATCTTCTTTTTTTTAGTCTATTGAGAACCTGCCTAGTGTGTTTGGAAGCAACCCCAAAGCCCATATTGCAGCTAAGACGGTATTCCATTTAGCCCATCGTCATGGTGACATCCTGCGGGAGGGCTGGAAGAATATCATGGAGGCCATGCTGCAGCTCTTCCGGGCCCAACTGCTGCCCAAAGCTATGGTGGAGGTAATTCTTATAGGAGACTAATAACAAGGTAAAAGCCTGTAAACTCTGTGCTATCTGTGTATTGAACTGGTTGAAAGTAGCACTGGGCCTGATGACTGCTGAAGCTTACCAAGAACACCTCAAATGTGAGACCACAGATCTTGGGCGAAGGGATAGCTATAAATGAAGGCTGGTATAAACCATTGCTGGTCACCAACTGTGGGGGGTCTAGTCAGTAATGTGGGGCAGTAAGCTTCAGGAAGAAAGCCAGAGAACTTTACATGGAGGAGCAGGAAATGCAAAGGGCATATGGAGAGAAATTATTCTTGGCCTGATTTTCCAGGTAGAAGATTTCGTGGATCCCAATGGCAAGATCTCTCTACAGAGGGAGGAGACACCATCAAATCGGTGAGGGCAGATCAGAGGATAAAGGCTTTGGGAAGGGAGGGTCAGAACTCTGGAGCTCACCAGGGCTTGAACTCTTTCTACAGAGGAGAGTCAACAGTGCTAAGCTTTGTGAGCTGGCTGACACTAAGTGGTACTGAACAGTCTAGTGTGCGAGGCCCATCCACTGAGAACCAAGAGGCCAAAAGAGCAGCCTTAGACTGTATCAAGGTAACTGGCCTGCCTACCCCTGGTAAACAAGCCTAGATCCCTCCCTACTAGATAGATGCTGCCCTAGGAACTGAAGAGTAGAATCACCCAGGACTTGTGGCCAGAGCTCACTCCTACTCTCTCTCCCTACCTCTTGGGAATATTCTCTTCCCTCCAGTGCTTGTCACTGACCCCCTCTCTCTCATGCCCCCTCTAGCAATGTGACCCAGAAAAAATGATCACAGAAAGCAAGTTTCTTCAGCTGGAGTCACTGCAGGAGCTCATGAAGGTACAGAATGAAGAGGAAAGAGAGATGAAAGGGCTGGCTGTGTCTAGGAGGGGAGGTGGGGACAGCGATGTTTAAATGCCTTAATTTCTGTCAGGGCAGGCCCAAGGGGCTGGTTTCTCCATGCTTTCCTGCTGTTCTCCTCTAGGCTCTAGTCTCAGTAACACCAGATGAAGAGACATATGATGAGGAGGATGCTGCTTTCTGCCTGGAGATGCTGCTGAGGATTGTGCTGGAGAACAGGTAGAAGGCAGTCTTTAGGCAGGCCTCATACTGGGCTTGTGCCAAAGGGATGGAAGACTGGAGCCATCTTGCTGAGTGGGCTCTAGGGGCAAGAAGCACATGAAGCTGTAGACAGTGGAGGAGAAGCTTGCTCATTATACCTGCCTGCTTAGGGTATAATAACCAATGAGCCCTGAAAGGCTTAACCTGGATCTAAAAAAGAGACTTATTACCTAGTGGCCTCTCCAACTGAAACTGTCCTCACCCTTATGTTCCTCAGGGACCGTGTGGGTTGTGTGTGGCAGACTGTTCGAGACCATCTATATCACCTATGTGTCCAGGCACAGGATTTCTGCTTCCTTGTGGAGCGGGCAGTGGTGGGGCTGCTACGCTTGGCCATTCGACTGCTCCGCAGAGAAGAGATCAGTGGCCAGGTAAGCAGAGTGCAGCTGGGAGGGCAGGCAGTTATGCAGCGGACTAAAGCCACAGTGTCGGTTATGGGTAATGCCCGAGACAGTAAGTACATTTAGTGCTCCATAGCATGAGCCCAGTGACCTGTCACAGGGCTGGAGGAAATCTAACAGCTGGCATTGGGGATGAGCCTAAGCTGGTCCTTAGCATCTCTGCAGGTTCTGTATCTGCTCTGCTCTGTAGGGCTGGATGGTTACTGCCTTGTGGCATTCTCAGCCCTATACCTGGTTTCCTGGTTCTCATGCTTAGGACCCTCCTGAGATCTCTTGGCTCAAGTATAAAAGACAGCCAGCATAGAACTAGTAAGTGACTTCAGCAAGGTTACAGGATGTTAGATTAACACAAAAAATTAATCACATGTCCAGATACTAACAGTGAATGTATAGAAAATGAAACCAAAAACACAATATTTACAAGTGCTTCAAATGAAGTGAAATACTGAGATACACACCTAACAAACATGTATAGGATCTGTATGCTAAAAAGTATAAAGTTCTAATGAAAGATATCAAAGAAGATCTAAATAACTGAAAAGGCATACCATGTTAATGAACTTGAAGACTCAGCATAGTAAAGATGTCAGTTCTCCCATAAATTCATCTGTAAGTTTAATACAATGCCCATGAAAACCCCAGCAAGGTTTTTTGTAGACCTAGGCTTATTTTAAAATTTAGATGGAAAAACACAGGCCCTAGAATGGCCAGACATCTTGAGAGAGAAGGAAGAGGGAAGAATCACTCCATCTGCTATTAAGGCTTACTGTATAACTGCAGTAATCAAGACTGGTATTTGTGGAGAGACCCATAAAGCAGTGGAACAGAAGAAAGAACCCAGAAATAGACTCACACAAAGATGCTCAACTAATTTATTTTCAGCTTATATATTTAATCTATTTTGAGAGAGAGCAAGCATGCACGTGAGTAAGGGGGGAGCAGAGAGAGAATCCCAAGCAAGCTCCATACTGTCAGCACTGAGCCTGATGCAGAGTTCGATCTCACAAACTGAGAAATATGACCTGAGCCTAAATCAAGAGTCGGGCGCTCAACTGACAGAGCCACCCAGGTGCCCAGCTCAACTAATTTTTTTTTTACAAAAGTGCAAAAATAATTCGGTGGAGGAAGGATAGCTTTTTCAGTTGCTGGAACAATTGAAATCAGTGGGTGGGGAACAAACAAGTGAACCTTGACCTAAGTATTATACCTTATAGAAAAATTATTTCAAAATGAATCTTAGAGGGCACCTGGGTGGCTCAGCCAGTTAAGGGTTCAACTTTTGATCTCAGCTCAGGTCATGATCTCATGGTTCATGAGATCAAGCCCGGCATGGGACTCCATGCTAACAGTGCAGAACCTGCTTGGGATTCTCTCCCTCTCTCTGCCCCTACCCTGCTCATACTTGTGCGCACTGTCCGTCTCTCTCTCAAAATAAATAAACGTTAAAAAAAAAGAATCATAGATTTAAATGTAAACTGTAGAAGTATGAAACCTTTTTTTTTTTTTCTAAATATAGTTAGGCTAAGTAATTTGGGTTTTTTTATTAAACTTTTTAAATGTTTATTTATTTTTGAGAGAGGCAGAGACAGAATGCGAGTGAGTTAGGGGCAGAGAGAGAGGGAGACACAGAATCAGAAGCAGGCTTCAGGCTCCGAGCTGTTAGCACAGAGCCCGACACGGAGCTTGAACTCACGAGCTGTAAGATCATGACCTGAGTCGGGGCGCCTGGGTGGCGCAGTCGGTTAAGCGTCCGACTTCAGCCAGGTCACGATCTCGCGGTCCGTGAGTTCGAGCCCCGCGTCAGGCTCTGGGCTGATGGCTCGGAGCCTGGAGCCTGTTTCCGATTCTGTGTCTCCCTCTCTCTCTGCCCCTCCCCCGTTCATGCTCTGTCTCTCTCTGTCCCAAAAATAAATAAACGTTGAAAAAAAATTTTTTTTTTAAAAATGAATAAATAAATAAAGAAAAACAAAAAACAAAACATTAAAAAATAAAATCATGTTTCTTATATAGTCTATAAAATGAGAAATACTGTCCCTGGATCATTTATATTGCAGCATAAAGGTTAAAAGTTGGTTTACCTTTTAGGTAAGAAACTACTGAAAAAAATGCCTTGGGGCGCCTGGGTGGCGCAGTCGGTTAAGCGTCCGACTTCAGCCAGGTCACGATCTCGCGGTCCGTGAGTTCGAGTCCCGCGTCAGGCTCTGGGCTGATGGCTCGGAGCCTGGAGCCTGTTTCCGATTCTGTGTCTCCCTCTCTCTCTGCCCCTCCCCCGTTCATGCTCTGTCTCTCTCTGTCCCAAAAATAAATAAACGTTGAAAAAAAAAATTAAAAAAAAAAAAAAATGCCTTGGGAGGTAAAAACTAGTTGAGTTGGATGCTAATTATCTAATGAGAGAATGTACGTTAAAGGTATACCAAGAGGGGCGCCTGGGTGGCACAGTCGGTTAAGCGTCCGGCTTCAGCCAGGTCACGATCTCGCGGTCCGTGAGTTCGAGCCCCGCGTCAGGCTCTGGGCTGATGGCTCAGAGCCTGGAGCCTGTTTCCGATTCTGTGTCTCCCTCTCTCTCTGCCCCTCCCCCATTCATGCTCTGTCTCTCTCTGTCCCAAAAATAAATAAAAACATTGAGAAAAAAAAATTAAAAAAAAAAAAAAAAAAGATCATGACCTGAGCCAAAGTCTCAGGCGCCACCCAGGTGCCCCAAAGTATGAAACCTTTAAGAAGAAATACAGGAGGGTATCTTCAGGAGGTAGGCAAAGTATTCTTAGACTTGATACCAAAAGCACAATCCATAAAAGGAAAAATTGATAAATTGGACTCTATCAATATTAAAACTATATTCTGTGGAAGCTAATGTGAAAAGGATGAAAAGATAAGGAGCATATCTTTGCAAATTACATATCTGAGAAAAGACTAACATCTAAATAAAAGAACTCAAAATACAACAGTAAGGAAACAATCCAATTAGAAAATGGGCAAAAAATATGAATAGACATTTCACTGAAGAAGATATACAGATGGCAAATAAGCACATGAAAACACTTAAATGATGTTCAACATTATTACCCCACAGGGAAATGGAAATTGAAACCACAATGAGATATTACTACCCACCTATCACAAAGACTAGAGTAAAAAATAGTGATATTACCAAATGCCGGCAAGGGTAAAGGTCACTCATATATTGCTGATGGGAATGTAAAATGGTACAGCTCCTCTGTCAGCAGTTTCTTCATAGAACTAAATATGCAGTTACCACACAATCTAGCAGTTGCACTCTTGGGCACTTATCCCAAAGAAATTAAAGCTTACTTTCTCATAAAAATCTATTCATGAATGTTCATAGAAGTTTTATTTATAATAGCAAAAACTGGAATCAGCCCAAATGATTTTCAACAGGTATAGTTAAACTGTGGGACATATGTCCTTAAGTCCTTAAGACTGTTCAGTAACCAAAGCAACAAACTATTGATAAACACAACAATTTGGATGAATCTCCAAGGGATTATACTGAGTGAAAAAAAGCCAATTTCAAAAGGCTATATATTATATAATTCCATTTATATGACATTTTTGAAACGACAGGATTTTAGAAGTTATGAACAGATTGCCAGGGGATAGGGATGGGGGCAAAAAAAGAGGCAGATGTATTTATAAAAGGGCAACACGGGGAATCCTGTGGTGGTGGAACTATTCAGCATCTTGACTAGCGAAGGATTCATAGACCTAAAATTAGGTGACTAAGTTGACTAAGTGACTTAGGTGACTAAGAACCTAATACGCATATGAGTAAAGTAAAACTGGGGAAATCTGAATAAGATCAGTGGATTGTATCAATGTCAGTATCCTTGTTATCATATACTATAGTTTACGTAACGTTACCATTGGTGTAAATGGGGCAAAGCATAGAAGAGATCTCTCTGTGTTAGGTTTTACAGCTGCATATGAATGTATAGCTCAATAAAATTTTTAATTAAAAAAAGACTGAAAAAAAGAAAAGACCAGGAGCAGGACCAGTTGGGTCCTAGCCAAACCATCCTCACTGGCCTAAGAAAACTGGTGGGAAAGGAGACTAGACAAGAAGCTGTGTGCCCACTTCCTGCTTCCCATCCACCTAGGTGCTGCTCTCCCTGCGCATTTTGCTACTAATGAAGCCCAGCGTGCTGTCCCGAGTCAGTCACCAGGTAGCCTATGGGCTCCATGAACTCCTTAAGACCAACGCAGCCAACATCCACTCAGGTGATGACTGGGCCACCCTCTTCACGCTACTGGAATGCATTGGCTCAGGCGTAAAACCTCCAGCTGCACTGCAGGCCACAGCCAGGGCTGATGCACCTGATGCTGGTAAGCCCTTTCCCAGGGAGACCCACATTGGCAGATAAACAGTTATGGCCCCAGGGGTTGAGACAGGAAAACAAAATACAGGCTATTGCATTTAGCAGATTAGACACCCCTGGCTTCTGCCATCTGCTTCCAAAGGCTACCCACTGGCCTTTCCCCAGCACCCATGGGTTAAACAGCATGAAAGCTAGTAGGCAATATAAACACCTATGATACCAGGCTTCCTACTGTCCTGAGGACTGTTTTATCAGAAACTATGTCCTCACCACCACCCGCACCCCCTGACAGCTGCTACTAGATACCATCAGGAGCCCAAATTAGCCTGCTGCCACATTTGGTCAAGAGAGAATCTGTCCAGGGGCATCTGGAAGTCTCAGTCGGTTAAGCATCTGACTCTTGACTTTGGCTCAGGTCATGATCTCACAGTTCGTGGGATCAAGCCCCATGGTAGGCTCTGTGCTGACAGTGCAGAGCCTGCTTGGGATTCTGTCTCTTCCTTCTTTCTCTGCCCCTCCCCCACTTATGGTCTGTTTCTCTCTCTGTCTCTGTCTCTCTTTCTCTCTCTCTCCCCAAATAAATAAACAAACTTAAAAAAAAAAAAAATCTGTCCAGACCATCCTCCAGCCCTCTGATGACAGGGTTGAAACTAAGCTGGACCAAGAGAGAGGAGAGGCCAGGCTTTAGCACCTACTTCTCAGAACTGAAATCATCCCTCATCCCAGTGTTCCCCTTTCCACCCTGACTCTGCCCTTCTCCCTGCTGACTCAGGGGCCCAATCAGACAGCGAACTCCCATCCTACCATCAGAATGATGTGAGCCTGGACCGAGGATACACTTCTGACTCAGAGGTCTATGCTGACCATTGTAGGCCTGGCAAGATCCACCGATCAGCCACAGATGCTGATGTGGTCAACAGCGGTTGGTTAGTGGTAAGTGAGCATACAGGTAGTGGGTGAGTCTTCCCTCCTTGGCCTGTGGGAAAGATTCCTGGTCCTCCAGCAGGACATCTAGGGGGAAGATCAGGCTCAAGCCTGGGTTCCCAGCAACTCTGTGTACTTTACAGGTGGGGAAGGATGACATCGATAACTCCAAGCCAGGTCCTGGGCCCAGCCGGCTAGGCCCTTCACCCCTGGTCAATCAGTACAGCCTAACAGTGGGGCTGGACCTCGGGCCACATGACACTAAGTCCCTGCTTAAGTGTGTGGAATCTCTGTCGTTCATTGTGCGTGATGCTGCCCACATTACACCTGACAACTTTGAGCTCTGCGTCAAGACTCTCCGCATCTTTGTGGAGGCCAGTCTGAATGGCGGTGGGTTACCCAATGAAGGGGCAGTTGGGGACTAACCATGTGAATATATGGGGGAAAGGGAGGAAAAGGTAGGCTGTCTGTGTCCATGGATGTAGAATTGTGACCTGGGTCTGGCTCTGCTCAGGGTGCAAGTCCCAGGAGAAACGTGGCAAGAGTCACAAATATGACAGCAAAGGAAACCGCTTCAAGAAGAAATCCAAGGAAGGCTCAGTGCTTCGGCGGCCTCGAACCTCCAGCCAACATGCCACTCGAGGTGGGCATAGTGACGATGATGAGGATGAAGGCGTGCCTGCCAGCTACCATACGGTGTCTTTACAGGTCAGTCAGGACGTAAGTATGGCATCCTTTACTTGCTCTCCTCTCCCTCCTTGTGACATTGGGAGCCTGGGCAGAGCCAGGGACAGCCAAGGCTGAGAAGGACCTGGTTTCCAACCCAGGACCTTAGCCACCACCTCCACAGTGTTCCCCTATCCAATATCCAGACCTTAATATTTAAGGTTTATGTTTTGAATAAGTAATACATGCATATGGTACAAAGTTCAAAAGTAGAAAAGGGTAAACAGATAAAAGTAAGTCCCGGGGTGCCTGGGTGGCTCAGTCAGTTAAGCATCCAAGTTTGACTCCGGTCATGATCCCACAGTTACTGGGTTCGAGCTCTGCGTCAGGCTCTGTGTTGACAGCTCAGAGCCTGGAGCCTGCTTCAGATTCTGCGTCTCCCTCTCTTTCTGCCCCTCCTCTGCTCCCTCTCTCCCCCTCTCTCTGTCTCTCTGTCTCTCTTTCTCTCAAAAATAAATAAACATTTAAAAAAAAAACATGCATAACTTAAAAAAAAAAAAAGTCGCATTCCATTTCTGCCCCCAGTTGCTAAGTTCCCCTCTCCAGAGGTACACACTGCCACCAGTTTCTTGTCTATCCTTCCAGAGTTATTCTTTGTCTATTCAAGGTATATAAAATTTATTTTACAAGCAGACTTCATATCACTGAATAAATGGAGCACTAATTGCCTTAATAACTGTAGAAAAATCCTGAAAACAAAAAAATTATTAAAGTTGACCACACACTATTGCCCACCAGAGCCTCTGAGTCTGATGTTTGCTTTCTGTTTGTAAGGTGAAATTAATAAGATGAGGCTTAATCTGTCATCAGAAGTATGAAAGAGAATTGAAAAGAAAGTACCTTTTTCACCATGTAATTCATTGTTACTAAATACTTATTCCACACACCTCCTCATGTCTCCTGCACTAGGAGTAATACCCAACTTCGGGAAGCACTGGCTGGAAGGGGGCAACTAGCTCATGAAGTTGAAGAGAAAAGGAGGGGTGGGAGGGGTAGAGTATGGTGTCACTGGTAGTAGGGTCTCCCTTGAAGACTCAGTCAGGGACAGTGTTTTGGGGGTCGGGGGGCACCCACGGACCTTAACTCATCCTGCCTCTCCTGTGACCCCCAGTTGTTAGACCTGATGCACACCCTACACACGAGAGCGGCCTCTATCTACAGCTCGTGGGCGGAGGAGCAGCGCCACCTGGAGACAGGGGGTCGGAAGATCGAAGCAGATTCACGCACCCTCTGGGCCCACTGTTGGTGCCCTTTACTGCAGGGTAAACATCAGGGGAGCAGGCAGGGCAGGGGCAGAAGTGAAGCTGGAGCTTGGGAAGCACCAGGATCAGGATGCCTGAAGGATCCTGAGCCTATTCTCACTCTCAGGCATCGCCTGCCTGTGCTGTGATGCCCGGCGCCAGGTGCGGATGCAGGCACTGACCTATCTGCAGCGAGCACTACTGGTACATGATCTGCAAAAGCTAGATGCCCTGGAGTGGGAGTCCTGTTTTAACAAGGTAGGACTCCCCTCTAGTCTTAAGGCAAAGTTCAAAGCCTTAAGATAGAGCTGGGCAGCCTGAAGAGCCCCTGATGTCAGTCCTCAGCCTGCATCCTATTTTTCCCTTCTGCTCTGTGCTTATCCACCCCACCCCACCCCCTGGCTTCCTTGGGGCAAGGCTGCCAACTGACCCTGCTAGGGAGACATTGGCTCTTTACCTGCCAGGTGCTGTTTCCTCTACTGACCAAACTCTTGGAGAACATCAGCCCTGCAGATGTGGGTGGGATGGAGGAGACTCGAATGAGGGCTTCCACACTGCTCTCTAAGGTACTGATCAATGCCCTCACCCACCCACTCTCCCCATACTTGCCTCTCTGCAAGGAGGGAAGCTAGGCTTCTGCTAGGACCTAGAGATGCAATGTGGGTGCTCAGGATCCCCAGCTGTGGAGACTCGGCAGAACCCAGAGACCTGGGAGGATCTTGGAATTCAGAGGAATCTCCGCTATAGGATTCCCATGCAAGATAGGGCAGGCTTCCTTCCCAGCCTTGGAGAGGGATGCAGACAGCTCTGACCCCTCTGCTAAAAGGGGCTGGTGGGCCATAGGTCTTCTTGCAGCACCTGTCTCCGCTGCTGTCACTCTCTACCTTTGCGGCCCTCTGGCTGACCATCCTGGACTTCATGGACAAGTATATGCATGCAGGCTCCAGTGACTTACTGGTATGTTCTACCACTGCCTGCTTCCTCTCCCACCTGCTGGGAAGACATGCTGTTTTCCCTCGATGGATGCCTCCTTACCATATTCCACCATGCCCTCTTTCCCATCCACATGGTCCCACTGCCACCTACAGTCAGAGGCCATCCCTGAGTCTCTGAAGAACATGCTCCTGGTGATGGACACAGCAGAGATTTTCCACAACGCAGATGCCCGAGGAGGCAGCCCCTCAGCCCTCTGGGAGATTACCTGGGAGCGCATTGACTGTTTTCTGCCCCACCTACGAGATGAGCTCTTCAAGCAGACTGTCATCCAGGGTAGGAGGCTTAGCTCAATTTTATCAAAAAGAGTCCCCATCAGAGAGTCTAGAGCTAATAAATAGTTCTCTGTATCTCATATTTGTGGGAGGATTGTTGGGTAGCCAGGGCTCTGCTTGAAGGAAAACACTAAGAGCTGCCATCTGGTTTTTCTGCCCTCCCCAGACCCCATGCCCATGGAGCCACATGCCCAAAAACCTATGGCCTCAGCCCACATGGCTCCTGCTGCTGGGGACACAAGGACACCTGGCCATCCACCTCCTCCAGAGATGCCTTCTGAGCTGGGGGTCTGTGGTGAGTCCTTCTGAGCTAGCCTCCTGGGTGTTGAGCAAGAAGTAGGAGGCCTAAGAGGAAGCCCAGGGTAGTTTGGAATTGCCACTGAGCATGGGCTGTGAGCCAGGGAAAGGAGGGAACCAGAGTATTCTGGTCACCTCTTCCTGTGGGAAGTGACAAGACCAAATAAGCGCTGATGAGCTACCTGCTTGAGATTTTCAGGCGTGGGAGGAGAAGGTTGGATCAGGGACTTGACATAAATATGCAGCAGTTGCCCTTCAGGAGGGATCCTAGTAAAGATCAGACTATAATTTACTTGACTGGAGGTACAGCAAAGGAGATAGAGGGTAGGTATAAGGTAACTGCATTTTTGAATGAGTTAAAGGGGAGATTGCCAACTACATAGCCTGGTAGGAGTCATTTTGTTCACAGCAATGGGGAAAAGCAGAGGTTAGGTAAGCCAGCTGGAGAATGTGAGGGAGTCTGACCAGCCCCTCGCTCTCCCTGTAGACTTTGAGAAGCCTGAGGGCCCTCGGCCTGCCAACAGCAGCTCCCCTGGATCACCAGTGGCGTCTAGCCCCAGCAGACTGAGCCCTACTCCAGATGGGCCTCCTCCCCTGGCTCAGCCCCCACTGATCCTGCAGCCCTTGGCCTCCCCACTGCAGGTGGGTGTACCACCCATGACTCTGCCCATCATCCTCAACCCTGCTCTCATTGAGGCCACTTCACCAGTGCCCCTCCTGGCTACACCCCGCCCCACAGACCCCATGCCCACCTCTGAGGTCAACTAAGGCAGGCTCCTCAGAGATCAGGACCAGTACTTCCTATCAGGCTGTCCTCGGCCACCCTCCCACCTGTCCCAAGGGCCACAAACTTCTCAGGCCCAGCCTGAGCTGCTGTCGCTGCTACTTGGATGGGGACCTGAAAAAGAGAACTTTTATAGCCCCTCCTGGAATCCACAATCAGGCTGAGGAACCTTTTTCCTTTGCTCCCCATTCCTGGGGTTCTAACCTGAGAGTGCACTCAGGTATTGCCTGCAGCCTGGCAGCCCTGGGGAGGCATCTCTATGCCAGCCTGCAGTGCCTGCCCTCCTGCCCCTCCTGCCCTGTGGTCAGGCATTGATAGCCAAGCCAACCATTCTGCACTTTGTGTCCCTCTCCCATCTCCATTCCCATCAGCCCTGGGCCACCTCCTCCAGTTCTTCCTCTTTTATTAATTAGTTGGTCGGTTTGGAGAGTTGATTGGCACCATGGAGGGTTGGCAGGTGGGGCTGGACAGAGGGACTGCTACCCACAGGAGCATGTACATATGGAAAAACAGGACAACAATGGACTTTTTATGATGTAATAAATGTCTTAGTACCAATGTCATTGCTTTTCCCTCTGGTTTCCTTCTTGAACTTATGGGCACCATGTTATTGGGATACCCAGGGCTTGGACCTTGCATGAACAGAAGTGAGGCTGGCCTACCAACAGTCTGGCCCACATGGCCCCAGGCTACCAGCCATCCAGGCGCCAGTCAGGATTCCTTCCCCAGTGTTGCTGCCCTACAACCATCACCACCACCACTACAACAGCAGTGCACCCTTGTTACCAGGGATATTCAAGGGTTTGGGCACTTGTCCTCTTCCCTAACTGCTCCAAGGTTGACACCTGAGACAGCCTAGACTGGGGTCAAAAGGAAAGTGAACCAGAGCTGAGCTGTAGTTCTTCAGAAGTCTTCCCTCAGATGTGCCTCGTGGTCCAGGAGCACAAAGGGGAGTCCGTGGGGCTTAGGAAGGATGCCATCTTGTCCACAGCTGTGATTGTGTGTTTCTGGGCACAGGGCATTCATTTTGGCCCCAGACTGAGGAGGGACAGTTTTGTCCATCCATCTCAGTTACTGAAGCATGATTGGAGAACCCCTCCCCTTCTTCCCCTTTGTTTTATGGTAAGATAAGTGGGAGTGTGTTGGGGGCAGGCAGAGTGGCTCCTACAGGGCTGAGGGTGGGATGTAGAATGCTATGTATTGAGCTTTTCCGGATGAAGTATCTACCTCATTTTGGCTTCTTCCTCCAAAGTGGTCCCTTCGCCTCTGGGGGGAGACAAGGGAGTGGTACTACCTGTTGTACTACCGGCTGGCCTCCCCCATGGGGAGTTATGGGCACTCACCCTCTTCATCTGGGACCAGCTGGCTATATGATCATTCAGGACCTCGGGCTTTCCTTTGCTCAGTACCACCACCTGGATGTTGCTGGGAGTCTAAACCTCAGGAAGTACCTTCCTCACGTATAGAAAAGGGCACCTTGGAAATGGGAAGAGCTTGATGTGGAAAAATACATGCAACGTCGTGAAGTTCCTACACTAGTTTTTCCCTCTTCCTTCATTCTCCCCAGGTAGTCCAGACCATGCCTGGTTTCCACACTAACCAGAAGCCTTGCCTGACCCTATCCCTAGGAAAATTAGGAGAATGGCTACACCCCTGATCTGCACTTTTTCTGTATGAATGCAGACAGGCCTGGATCTTCAGTCAGGTGGACACTAGGGCCCTCTCCTTCAGCTATGAGCTATGATGTCTCTGTTCTCCCATTTGAGCTCCACAAGCACTGCCTTTAAATATTTATTTGAGAGAGGGAGAAAGAGAGAATCCCAAGCAGGCTCTACACTGCCAGTGCAGAGCCCAGTGTTGGGGTTTGAACATACCAACAGTGAGATCATGACCTGAGCCGAAGTCGGACATTTAACCAACAGAACCACCCAGGCACCCCTCAGGTATTTGCTTTTGTTCTGGGTTCACTGCTTGAGACACAGGTGGCTATGAGTAAGTAAAAACCACTCAGCCCCTGAGCTTCAGTTGAAGAAAAAGAATTTTATTTAGTTCAAGTATACCTCCTTTCGATAACTCCTCGCTCAGCTTCGGAGACACTAGTTTTTCTTGGTTCTCCTCTGCCTCACTGGCCATACCTCTTAAGTTTCCTTTGCTGGCTCCTCAGTCCTAATCATTAGAATGCCCCAGGGCCTGGCCCTTGTTCCTCAAATTCTTTCTCCACACTCACTTGCTAGGTGATACTGTCCACTGTCAAGACTAAATACCATCCATTACACTGACTTTTTGTCCAACTCCCCCTCATCATCTCCACTTGTATGCCTCAGGCTCTCAAAGGAAAAATTTTGATCGCCCCCTACAAACCCACTCCTCCCCCGGTGTGCCCCATGTCACTAAAGGACAACTTCATTCTTCCAGGTTCTCAGCCAAACCGCTCCCATCCTACATCTGACTCCTCAAGCAAATCTTGTTGCTTCTGTCATTCAAATTTATCTAAAATGTGCCCACTTCTCGCCATCCTCACCCATTTTCACCCAAGTCTAAGCCACCATCTGTTGGACCACTGGTCTCCCTCCTTCATTCCAGTCCTGTACTCTCTACTCTCCACACAGCAGGCAAGTGTATCTTTTTAAAACACGTCATATCATTTTCACTCCATTGCTCAAAACCCTCCAGGGGCGCCTGGGTGACTCGGTTGGTTGGGCGGCTGACTTGGGCTCAGGTTCATGATCTCACAGCTCATGAGTTGGGCTCTGTGCTGACAGCTCGGGGCCTGGAGCCTGCTTCGGATTCTGTGTCTCCCTCTCTCTCTGCCCTTCCCCACCTCTCTCTCTCTCTCTCTCTCTCTCTCTCTCTCTCTGTCTCAAAAATAAACATTATAGAGAAAAAAACCTCCAAAGGCTTTACATCTCATCAGAATAGAGTCCAAAGTTCTTATTTTATCCCACCTACCTAAGCTTCTTGCTCTTTCTCAAACATACCAAACACATTTGTGTTGAAACTGGTCCCTCCACCTGGAAAGCTTTTCCCCCCAAATGTCCACATCACTTCCTTCCTCACTTTTCTCAAGTCATAGTTCAAATGTTACCTCATCAGACAAGTCTTCCCTCATTGCTACAAAGAAAACCCTTGTTATTATCTCCTTGCCTACTTTATTTTTCTCCTAGCACTTATCACCAACTGATATAACCCATTTGATTTTTATCTACAAACGAAGACCTTATTTTCTAGAGTAGGCCCTCACTATTTATTAGTGAACGAATGGAGTGAATTCATGGTGCCTCTGCTTTGGGGCCCGGTATAGTGATAGGGCTAGGTACAGAAACAGAGATAATCATTAGGCTGGAAATTAGTGGAATAAACAAGAGGTTTCTTAATCCCAGATAGATGAGGCTATAGTAACTGACAAACTACTTTGAATCAGTGAAAATCTCCAGACAAAATAGTGGGAATTGGAGTTGACTGATAGATTAATGGGGGTTCATTATACTATTCTCTCCACTGTTTATATGTTTGAAATTTTCTATAATAGTTTTGCTTTAAAAATCTTCTGATATGTGCAACTGGGTGGCTCAGTCGATTGAGCGTCCAACTTTGGCTCAGGTCATGATCTCACAGTTTGTGGATTCGAGCCCCGCCTCAGGCTCTGTGCTGACTGTTTGCTCAGAGCCTGGAGCCTGCTTCAGATTCTGTGTCTGCTTCTCTCTCTGCCCCTCCCCTGCTCACACTTTGTCTCACTCTGTTTCTCAAAAATAAATAAATGTAAAAAAAATTTTTTTAAATCTTCTGATAAATTACAACTCAGAATCTTATAACTAAAATAGCTCAACCTCGGGTGCCTGGCTTAGTCAGTGGAGCCTGTGACTCTTGATCTCGGGGTTGTGAGTTCAAGCCCCATGTTGAGTGGAGAGATTACTTAAAAATAAAATAGCTCGATTTGTATGGGCTTTTTTAGAGGCAGTCATGGAGACTGGAAGAATTGATGCCAATTTCAGCTGGTAGTTTATGAGCACTTTGAAAGGACAGTTGTGATCATTGCAACAAGCACAGGCTCACTAAGTTGGAGTTTATCAAACCAACCTCATTCCATTTTAATGTAAGGGTTATGGATCTGATTTACCAGGGGAATGTAGTAGGCAATATCCCTGGATGTCAGCAAAATTTTCAGTGGTATCTTATGATATTGACTTGAGAGGCTCACAGTGAAAAGGCCTGCTTTGTTTTATATCAGTTTAAGGAAGAGCTTCATCCTAGAATTAGTAGACTGGGTATTTTCATTTCTAGCTATTGTGTTTGGTTGTTACTTCACCTCTCTGAGACTTAATTTCTTCATCAGTAGAGGTAATATTTATCTCCAAGGGCTGTTGGGAGGAAGAATAAGAACTTATACTAATAGTACCTTAACACACTACCTGACACATTCCATTTGCAGGGAAGATGAAGAGGAGGGGGAAGTAACAGGAAATAGCCCACATCAAGGGCCATAACAGTCTGCCTTTTATGCAGACCCATGCAGGCCTGTAATTCCATTACCAAGGTCAGAGGCAAGTTGCAGGGGAACTCTGAAACAAAAGTCTGTGTCCAGGGCATCTGGGTGACTCAGTCGGTTGAGCATCCGACTTTGACTCAGGTCATGATCTCACGTTTGTGGAGTTGGAGCAGAGCATCAGCTTGCTTCTATCAGCGCTGGGCCTGCTTCAGATCCTCTGACCCCCCCCCCTCTCTGCTCCTCCCCCACTCACACTCTCTCTCAAAAATAAATAAACATTAAAAAAAAAATCAGTGTTCTACCATGAGCCTAAGGTCATGAGCCTAAGGGAGGACTACTCCAGGAATGGAGATTGCTCACGAACCCCCTAAAGGGAAACTCTACCAGTCACAGATCTTCAGCCTCAGAGTCCCTACTTGAGGTAATCCTGTACTGATCTTGCTGCCACTGAAAGTGTTCAAACACAGTTGGGAGCTATATAAAAGGAAATTTCCTACATTGGAGGAAGTTTGAACTATTAAGATTTTGGATGCCATTTCAAAAAACTTTTTTTTCTTTCTTTTTTTGGGGCGGAGGGGCAGAGGGAGAGAGAGAATGTTAGGCAGCTTCCATGCCCAGCGCAGAGCCCAACCGTGGGGCTGGATCTCACGACCGTGAGATCATGAGGCGAAATCAAGAGTCCCTTCGCTTAACCGCCTGAGCCACCCAGACGCCCCTGGATGCCTTTTCAATTCTAATATTACAAATCTCCGTGATGGATGAGCAAGACCTGAGTCTCCCAGATAAACACCTCTTTTTCTTCATTCTGCCCAGAACTCTGGAGCTCAGATCTGAAAATCTGGCCCTCTGTGACCCGGGCATTTATAGAGTAAGATTTAGGTTCAGATGGTCTCTTCCAGGGGGGGAGGCTGAGTAAGAGAGACTGAGCAAGAAAGGATTATGGAGTCTCCTTGAGGCTCCACAAGGGCCGGCAGATGACGCCCCGGGACCGACTGCAAGATCAATTTCCTTTTCCCCTAACTCTTCCCGTCAGTGGGGCCCCGCTCCGGGCGGACCGGAGGGCTGGGGCCCGCCAGCTTCCCCCTGGGGTTCCCCGGCTTCAGAGGTGACCAAGCATTAGGTCCAGCAGATAAGCCGAGTAGCAGCGGGGACTGTCAACCGTCTGGGGCAGGCAGGGTGGGTGAGGAGACCGGAGCCGGGGCCCTTGGCCGGAGGATGCTTCTTGGTCAGAGAATCCAGCCTCAGGCAGGTCCCCAAGCCAGAGCTCGCGCTTTAGCTGACAGTCAACCTCGCTCCAGGCTCCCGGGGCGCGGCTAATAGTTCCCCTCTAAGGGGCGCGCCTGAGTCGCTCATGATTGGCTGCACAAGTCCGGAAGTTAAACTTTCAGCCAATGAAAAAGGGCACGGGGCGTGACGCACGGGAACGTCACGGGAATTCCCCCCTCCCGGGGGTGGAAAAGGGGCTTTCCCGGTTGGAGCCTCAGTGGCTGTGGAGAGGTGACGCGACCTGTCCAAGGTGGGTCGGGCCGGGAGAGAAGCCGGAATCGGATCCGCCGCCGCGGTGAGTGGCCGGGTTCAAACCCCTGAGTGGCTAGGACACGGCGAAGGGCGGAAGGAGGGCCTTTAACTGACCGAGTCCCAGGGCTGGAGAGCGGCTTATGCACGCGCGCGCGCGCGCACACACACACACACACACACAGTACGCACACAAACAAGACACATGGATACCCATCGACATCCTGTATAAAAAAACGCGGAGCCATACGTGCACCTACGCGTGTGCTGGCGAGTGCACAGCATTGTCCATTCACTCAGAATGCACATATGCACACGCAAACATGCTCACCCGTGCACAGGTGCCTGGACCCATACTTTTCACGCACAAACTCAAATATGTTCACCTGTGCTCTTATATATCAAGACAAGCTTAGATGCCTCCACAATGAGAAGTTTAAGGACGCTCACCTGTACACAGCCATGCTCACTTGCACATGCATATTGACACTACGCACACACAACATTCACGCAAGCACATGGGACAACACACACTCTGTACGTGTGCTAGAGACACACACCAGTATCATGCACGGATACGGGACTGGGGCAGGGGGCGTGGGCACCCAGAGCAGGTGTGGTGCGGGAATCCAACGGCTGTTGACGTTTTGGGGAGAGGTAACAGAAGACCCCATCTCAAGAAACAGACACCTTTCGTTCCCCCGCCCAGCGGCCCCAGAGTCCGTTCTTGGGGCAGAACCCTGGGGCCCCCCACTGGAAAGAGCCCCCGCCTACAGGCCTTCGGAAAGGAGGCCTTCCTACAGCAGGAATGTCCCCACAAAAGCCCCCGGGTGAATCAGCCGTGGCCTCTCTCGGGGTAGAAAATCCCAAGGTTGCTCCAGGACGGGGGAGTCGAAGGGGGCGGGAGGCGGGCCTGGTCCCGGCCTAAGAGCGTCCTCCGGCCTAGAAAGACCCTCCAGTCCCGGGAGCCCGCCCTGACACGAGGGGGTGGGGACCAACACCCGAGGACGCTTCCCTGGGTCTGGTTGCCCCTCTGCCCGAAGAGAGGCTACCAGAGCTCGCCGGCCAGCAACGACTTCGTGCCCCTCCCGCCTCGGGGGCGTGGCTAGTGGCGTCATTTCCAGGCCCGCCCCCCTCCGGCCCCGCCTCCCTCTGGTATTTTCGGGACTTTCCTAAGCTGTTCTAACTTTCCTGCCGCTTCCCCGGCCCAACCCAGCCCAGCTCCGGATCTCGTTCTCCACCGGATCTCGCCCGCCACACCCGGACGGGTGGCTGGAAGAGATCAGACCCTCCCCCAAATCTGGGCTCCCCTTGCCCCCCCAACTCCTGCCCTGATCTGTCTCTCCCCTTCCCCCGCCAGTCCCTCCCCCCTTCCCCCCCTAAGGCGGACGCCTGAAACTCTGGGAAACAGAACCCGGCCGGAGCCACCAGACAGAGCCGGGCCTAGCCCAGAGACATGGAAAGTTGCTACGACCCAGTGAGTCACACCTGGCCCTGAAGCCAGCCGGCTACCCCCATGTCTGTCTGCTTGTCTGCCTGTCTGTCGGAGTCCTCTCTGCTTCCCTACACCTGTAATGCCCTCTCATTATCTCAACCTGCCTGTCAGTCTCTATCTGCAAACTGCTTCTACTAGGAGCTTTTTTAACGGCCTTGGGAGGAAAGGGAGTGGTTACTCAGAGCTGGGAAGTGGAGGGCTCTGGGGTGGCTCAGAATCAGTTGCCACCCCAGTCTGTCTCCAAACCAGGGTCTGGATGGCATGATTGAATATGATGATTTCAAATTCGACCCGTCCATTGTGGAGCCCAAGGAGCCAGCCCCAGAGACAGGTTAGTAAGTTCCTAACCTTCCCATGTCCTAGAGAGAGCGGGAGGGAGGAGCATGTGCCCTCTGCCTTGGGAATGGGCTCAGAAATCCTGGCTCAACAAGGCCCCTCTCTCCCCAGCTGATGGCCCCTACCTGGTAATAGTGGAGCAGCCTAAACAGGTGAGTGAATGGAAGGGATGGTGTGGGATGACTTCAGCCTTGGGGACAAGTGGGGTAGTTGTAGTTGGGTGGCCATGGGGAGGGTCACTGACCAGAGGACACTTCAGGTTGGGATGGTTGGCTGCTGCTAATCACAATGGTTGTGTTGTGGTTCAGGAGAGACGCTGCCAATTATTATGGTCACTGCTGGCTGGGAGCGTGGCTGGCTGGGGGGGGGGTGGGGGTCTCTCCTGGTCACAATATCAATCTGCCCTGGGACCTTCAGCGTGGCTTCCGATTTCGATATGGCTGTGAAGGCCCCTCCCATGGAGGATTGCCAGGTGCCTCCAGTGAGAAGGGCCGGAAGACTTATCCCACAGTCAAGGTGAGTTAGGATGGTGCTGGAGGGTGGGCTAGTGGATAGTGTGTTCAGGGACATCACTGACAGCCCTCACCTCCCCTAGATCTGTAACTACGAGGGACCAGCCAAGATCGAGGTGGACCTGGTAACGCACAGTGACCCGCCTCGTGCTCATGCCCACAGCCTGGTGGGCAAGCAATGCTCGGAGCTGGGGGTCTGCGCCGTGTCTGTGGGGCCCAAGGACATGACTGCCCAGTAGGTGCCCCTCCGTCCTAGGCCCACCTGTCCTAGGCCCCAGCCCACTTCTATGAGCTTAGCATCTGACCAAGGGGAGAGACTTAGGTTCGCCCCAGAACCCAAGGCCCCAAGTAAAAACCAGGAAAGCTTCCTGGAGGAAGTAGGGCTGAGCTGAGCCCTGGCAGTGGGGAGGGTGCTTCAGGAAGGAAATGCCTGCTAAGCTCTGACTCCCACTCCCCCACTCAGATTTAACAACCTGGGCGTCCTGCATGTGACCAAGAAGAACATGATGGAGATTATGATACAAAAACTTCAGAGGCAGCGACTCCGCTCCAGGCCCCAGGGTCTTACGGGTATTGAGGGGGGGGAGCACTTGTAGGGAGAGAGGGAGTCATGGGAGGTGGTCATGGAAGGAATGGAGAAGGAGGAGTGCCAGGGTCACGTGTACATCCACCGCACAGAGGCCGAGCGGCGGGAGCTGGAGCAGGAGGCTAAGGAGCTGAAGAAGGTGATGGACCTGAGCATTGTGAGGCTGCGCTTCTCTGCCTTCCTTCGAGCCAGTGATGGCTCCTTCTCCCTGCCCCTGAAGCCAGTCATTTCCCAGCCCATCCACGACAGCAGTGAGTATCCTGACCATCTGGGGTGCCAGGGCTAGGTGCCAGAGGAAGCATGGGGGGCAATTTCAGGCTGTGGAGTCCAGCCTGAGTTTCAACTTGACCCACCACATATGAGCTGAGTGATCTTGAGTAAGTCATTTCCCCTGAATATGGCTTCCACCTTGGGTAAATGAAGATACTAGTAGTTTCTGTACCTCTTAGGGTTGTTCAAATAATAATGCAAAACACTTGGCTCCATAAATGGGGCCATGACTATTATGTCAGCTCAAGTAATTGATATCCCACCCCCACAGAGTCTCCTGGGGCCTCAAACCTGAAGATTTCTCGAATGGACAAGACAGCTGGCTCTGTGCGGGGTGGAGATGAGGTTTATCTGCTTTGTGACAAGGTGCAGAAAGGTGAGACTGGACCCCAGGCTGGGACTTAGGGACGCTGGGTATCAAGATGGGGAGCCAGGGCAGCTCTAGGATAAAAGGCCCTGGAGATTCTACTAGGAGGTGTGGCCAAGCTTCAATTTCCCTTATAGATGACATTGAGGTTCGGTTCTACGAGGATGATGAGAATGGATGGCAGGCCTTTGGGGATTTCTCTCCCACAGATGTTCATAAACAGGTACCCTAGGGCCAGGGCCAGGGCTGGGGGCTGAACTAGATCAAGGCCTCAATGACACCTTATGCCCTCCTCCCCCCCTGCCAGTATGCCATTGTGTTCCGGACACCACCCTATCACAAGATGAAGATTGAGCGTCCTGTAACCGTGTTCCTGCAACTGAAACGCAAGCGTGGGGGGGATGTCTCGGACTCCAAACAGTTCACCTATTACCCTCTGGTGGAAGGTGGAGCTGGAATTAAGATGGGGGCTGGGCTGGAGTGTCCCCAGACTAGATCAGGGGACCCATGAGTCAAGTCAGGAGTGGAGAAGGGCCCGGGAATAGGTGGTCCTAGAAGCTAGCCTGAGGGCTTTTGGAGGGAGGGCCATGACCTTACTGGGGACAGAGTTCTTGAGGCTTGGTGCAGGAGTTGGGGTTTTAACATCTCATTTCCCTCTGGCCCCAGACAAGGAAGAGGTGCAGCGGAAGCGAAGGAAAGCCTTGCCCACCTTCTCCCAGCACTTCGGGGGTGGCTCCCACATGGGTGGAGGCTCTGGGGGCTCAGCCGGAGGTTATGGAGGAGCTGGAGGAGGAGGTGAGGGGGGGTGGTGTGCTCGTGGCGGGAAGGGGGATGGAGGAGGGAGGGGTAAGGGGGAGAGAAGTTGTGGGGTAAAAAATCGGGGAGAGTCCTGGATGGTGCCTTATACCCACAGCCCGGCCTATATCCACAGGTGGCAGCCTCGGCTTTTTCCCCTCCTCCTTGGCCTATAGCCCCTACCCGTCCGGCTCGGCCCCGATGGGCTGCTACCCGGGAGGCGGGGGCGGGGCGCAGATGGCCGCCGAGGCGCCTGGCGTGGATGTCGGGGAGGAAGCAGCAGAGCCGAGCGCGTCCCCTCTGACCCCCCAGCGCGAACCGCTGACCCCGGAGCTGCTGCAGCGAGGTACGGCCCCTAAAATCCGGGCGGTCGGGGCGCTTCGGGTGGGGATCAAGCCCGCGCCCACGTCCCTGTTGCCCCCAGCCCGGGAGTACAACGCACGCCTCTTCGGCCTGGCGCAGCGCAGCGCCCGAGCCCTGCTCGACTACGGCGTCACGGCGGACGCGCGCGCGCTGCTGGCGGGACAGCGCCACCTGCTGACAGCTCAAGACGAGAACGGAGACACGTAGGTGGGGGAAGGGAGGGAGAGCGGCCGGGGCTCCGGGGGGGGGGGGGGGGGGGGGGGGTCCGGGACTTGGAGCTCGACGGTAGGTCGGGGTACGGGGCGGGAAAGGACCCTGCAAAGAGCCAGAGCCGTGGAGTCAGACAGACCTGGTTCCAAGTCCGGCTTCATTATGTACTAGTTTTGCTCAAGGTGCTTGATCTCTCCACCTTTCGGTTTTGTTGACTGTTAAAAGAGCAAGATGATAGTACTTATATACTGCACAAGGTGCTCGGGAGGATTAAGTTCAGAGGCAGCGATGTCCTTGGAGATGTCTGGGCTCCAGAAGCCCTAGGCACGGAGATTATGGAGGCGGTGGGGTTTTGGAGGTAGAGGGTGCTCTGAGTGGCTGGGCTTGCTAGGCCAGAGTCTCACTCCCCAACCCTCAGGCCGCTGCACCTAGCCATCATCCACGGGCAGACCAGTGTCATCGAGCAGATAGCCCACGTCATCTACCACGCCCGGCACCTTGGTGTTGTCAACCTCACCAATCACTTGCACCAGGTGAGGGGCACCAATCGGTGAGGGGCAGGAGTTGGAAGGCAAGTGGGCCTAGGCCAGGGGTGGGCCTGGCTTACTCTGCCTGCCTTTCCAGACGCCACTGCACCTGGCAGTGATCACTGGGCAGACAGGCGTGGTGAGCTTCCTGCTGCAGGTGGGCGCAGACCCAGCACTACTGGATCGGCATGGAGACTCCGCATTGCACCTAGCGCTCCGGGCTGGTGCCAGTGCCCCTGAACTGCTGCGCGTCCTTCTGCGCAGTGGGGTTCCCGCTGTTCCCCAGCTGTTGCACATGCCAGACTTTGAGGGTGAGTTCATCACCTCATGTGGACCGGGGGGCAAAGGTGTGGGGACCAGGGAGGGTACCTGGTGAGTGCCTAGAGTGAACGTGAGGTGTCAGGGGCCACGATGGGGTCACAGCTGTAGGTGAAGTATCTATGTTCCTAGGCCTGTACCCAGTACACCTGGCGGTCCGTGCCCGAAGCCCCGAGTGCCTGGATCTGCTGGTGGACAGTGGGGCTGAAGTGGAGGCTGCAGAGCGGCAGGGGGGCCGAACAGCCCTGCATTTAGCCACAGAGATGGAGGAGCTGGGGTTGGTCACACATCTGGTTACCAAGGTGGGACTGAGGATTGCTGAAGGGGTGGGGCCAAGGGTTGTGGAGGAACCAAGGACAGTGAAGATGCAGGGGGAGAGGAGGCCAGTGAGTGGTGCCATCAACGACTCCCTTGAACCCCACAGCTCCGTGCCAATGTGAATGCCCGCACCTTTGCGGGAAACACACCCCTACACCTGGCAGCTGGACTGGGATCTCCCACCCTCACCCGTCTCCTTCTAAAGGCTGGTAAGCCTCATCCTTGGGACATATGAACAGGGCTGAGGGGAGGAAAAGGGGTGCCTACCAGTCCCCCCACTTGGCAGTTCTTAATGTGGGCTCTCACTGTACCTCCCCACGACTGCCTCCCTCCTCAGGTGCTGACATCCACGCAGAGAATGAGGAGCCCCTGTGCCCACTGCCTTCGCCCCCCACCTCTGGTAGTGACTCAGATTCTGAGGGACCTGAGAGGGACACCCGAGGCAGCTTCCGGGGCCACACACCTCTTGACCTCACTCGCAGCACCAAGGTGAGGCTAGCCTGGAACTAGAAGCACCAGGGAATAGAGCACCTGGGCTTAGGGCTGGGGCCCAGATGACTGGCACCTGGGCTTGAGGACTGGGGTGGGAGGTCATCAAACTGAGGCTGTCTCCCCAGGTGAAGACCTTGCTGCTAAATGCTGCTCAGGACACCACAGCACCCCCCCTGACCCCTCCCAGCCCTGCAGGTGAGATATCTTCACCCACTGCCAGATTTCAGACCCTTGCTCACAGAGGGCTCTTCTTCAGGACCTCTGAAGGAGCCGGGGGGGGAGGGGGGGTGTCCCTTGCTCCATTCCTGTTGCCACCCAGTGCCCTAGTACTCTGTCCGTCTTGTCTATCAGATTACCTTGAGAAAGAAGTGTCTGCCTGAGCCCATCTCTGGGCGTACCAGACACGTCTGTATGTTCCCATCAGGGCCAGAGCTGCCTCTTGAGGATACAGTCCTACAGAACCTGGAGCATCTGCTAGATGGGCCAGGAGCCCAGGGCAGCTGGGCAGAGCTGGCAGAACGGCTGGGGCTGCGCAGTCTGGTGGATACATATCGGAAGACAGCTTCACCCAGCGGCAGCCTCCTGCGCAGTTACAAGGTCAGTGGGTCCCCATCCCTTGCTGCATGCCTGGCTTCCTTCCCCCAGTCTCAGATCCCAGATGCTCCCTTGGCCCCAGGGCTCCTGCCCCCACACTCAGACTCATGCCTCTTCCTTCTCCCCAGCTGGCTGGTGGGGACTTGGCGGGCCTGCTGGATGCCCTGTCTGAAATGGGCCTGGAGGAAGGAGTGAAGCTGCTGAGGGGCCCTGAGGCCCGAGACAAGCTGCCCAGCACAGGTAAAGGGGTCCCACCTGGTAGGCTGGTCTGGGCCTGAACAGTGGGAGGCCTGAGACCTTGACTGTTCCCTATCCCCTTCCCCGTGCACACTCGCCTAGCAGAGGTGAAAGAGGACAGTGCATACGGGAGCCAGTCGGTGGAACAGGAGACAGAGAAGCTGGGCTCACCCCCTGAGCCACCAGGAGGGCTCTGCCACGGGCACCCCCAGCCTCAGGTGCACTGAACTGCTGCCCACCCACCAGCTCCCCTCCCTGGGCCCCTCTGTACAGCATCCCTACCTATTCTAGTTCTTATTTAACACCCCATGCCCACCCCTCAGTTGGGGCAAATAAAGATTCTCATGGGAAAGGGAGGGTGCTTGGCTCCCTCCCTAACTTATGGCAACCCCTGATGTGACTCTTGTCTCTGGAACCAGCTGCCTACCCAAGCCAGGTACTGGAGAATGGAAAAGGAGGCCCAGCCAGCAAGTCCAGAGCAGTTTTAATGGGATTGGAGGCTGTACAAAGGGCAGGGCCCACTGAAGGAGGGAAAGCAAGGCCATGCTGCCCCCAGACCGTATGGGGGCCTAGGCATGGATACCCTTCCTCCACCTCTGGAACGAGAGAGGGTGAGCCTCAGGGAGGAAGGAGGGAAAACCAGCTCAGCCCCAACTCCTGGCCTCTATCTGAGCCAGGCCCCAGGATGGAGGGGGGATTGCTGGTGTTGGGTGTGGGTGGTCTCAGCAGAAAGCAGAAACGTCAGGCCTCCCCCTACCCAAAAAAAAAAAAAAAAAAGCATCAAAAGTCCAAGGGGCCCTGGCCCCTCCCACCCCAGCCCCCGTACGAAAAAGTGCAAAACATTATCACAAAATGGGGGTCTCAGAGGGGCCCCTGGCCTAGGCTCCCGAGGCCCACGCCCTAGCCCTGCGCTGCCCCGGACACCGCGTCCGGCGCGGTCGGGCCCTGGGCCGGGGGCCCCTCGTGGGCGGCCCGAGGCCGGCCCGGGCTCAGGCAAGGCTATGTCATGCAGGTGCCCTGTGGGCGCCAAACCCCCACGCTCCTACCCTCAACTCAGAGCTTCCACCGCCCACTGATCGCCCCTCCACGAGGCTCTGAGCCATGACACTGAGCCCGGGGCTGGCTGGCAGGGTTGGGCTGCAGGGAGGGACTGGAGTGAGGTGGAGGGAGTCCATCCTCTGTGCTCCCGGCCTGGGCCAGTGCTGCCTCTACTGCATCCAGCTCTTCACTGCCCGCCTTCAGCTTGACCCGAAGCAGCGCTGCGTATGTGCCATAGCGGGATTTCTGAGGCAGAGGGGCAGGGGCTGTGAGCCTGCTCTCCACCCTCTGCCCATCTCACCCCAATCTGGACCAAGGAGGGATGCCAAAAAAGGCTAGGAGACAAAAGGTTCTTGCCCAACTCTGAGGCCCCCAGAGCCCCCAGGGACTATGACACGATCCCCTCGTAAGCTAGCTACCCTCTCTGGGCTCTCTCGAGACTGCATATTATGACATCTAATACTTGTTAGGCCCGAACCAGAGTTGGGAAAAACTGAGCCCTTGACAGACCTCATCTCCCTTCATTACCCTAGCGGGTAAAGAACGTCATCCCTGGCCCACAGACGTGGAAACAGGCTCAGAGGGGTTAGGCAACCTGCCGAACGTCACCCAGCTGGTCCCACTCTCCTACTAGAGTCCGTGCCCTTAACCACTAGCCTGAGCCTGTATGTGGCAACAGTGAGACCCCACTGATGAAGAAAGGAGCCAAAGAGGTGCCAGGGCAGGGAGGTTCACCTCAAACTCCAGGTAGGCCTCCTTCTGCCGCTGCTCCTCAGCCTCCTTGCCTCGGGCCTTCCTGCCCAGTTGCGCAGCCCGGTGCTCTCGCAATTCACTTGCCATGGCCTTCAGCTTGGCCTCATGGGTCCGCACCTGCTCCTCCTAGAGGCCAGGGGGAGTGTTGGTCAGGGTCACTCGAGCACATATAGTGCCTTTGTGCAAGCTTTTTTAGAAAGGTGCCCCTGCCTTTGGATGAGCAAAGCACCATATCTAGGTTAATACCTTGGCAAGTGCAGTGGAGACTGGATTTCAGCCTTCACTCACCCCCCATGGCCAGTGCCCTGGTGCAGTGACATCTACATGATCACACAGGGCAGCCCTGAGTGCAGTCGGCCTGGGCCTGCCACACTCCATCCCACTGGCACCAGGTGGACAGAGCTGGGGGTACCTGGGAGAGGCGGGTGGCAGCGCTGGGCAGCAGAGGGCGGCTGAACTTCCTCTGGGAGCTAACAGCAGCTGGGAAGGGGGGTGCAGAGAACATGGCAGCCACCACATTGATGCGAGTGATCCAGGACTGCATCTGCTCCAGGCTCCTGGGGAGACAACACCACCACTTAGGACCTAGCCCCAGGTTTCCTGTCCAGGGATGCCTGTCCTGGCTCAGGGTGCGGCCTGGGAAGCAAGGAGGTAATCCAGGGACAAGGGAGGGGAGCAAGGTAGGAGTGGGGCAAAAGGGTCCAGGATGGGCAGGAAGAGGGCACTCACGGGGCCTGAAAGAGGAAGACCCGCCAATCAGCTGTGCGCAGGTAGAAGACATGGGGCCTCTTGCTGTAGTCGCTGGCACGTGTGGCCAGCGCGTGGTGGATGCTGATGGCATTCTTTAGCTCTGCCTCTGATAGGGCCTTCCCAGGCTGGTACTCCTCCTGCAGGGGTGCCCATCTTGTCCTGGCCATGGTCCCACCCCAGCCTGGCCCAGCCCACCCACACTCCCCTGAGCCAGCTCAGCCCCAACCCCTCGGGCTGGCCCCGCACCTTCTGCAGGTAGAGGATCATGCCCTTGAGGATCCCGTGGAAGCTCTTCCAGCCCCGCTTGCCCCGAGGTGCTGGGGGGAAGGAAGACAGGTCAGGGGGCCTGAGACAGGCCCCCTCCCCTCCATCCCCCAGACCCTCCCCACCCAGCCACGTACTCTTCCTGCAGTCAGGGTCTGCGTGCACCTTTCGCACCAGGGCCCCGTGCTTGTAGACTGCAGCCCCGGGTTCAGGAGTCAGGTCCAGGAAAGGGCTGGAGCCGCTGCCACTGCCCCCGCTGACCCGCTTGATGACCTTGGGGTTGGGGTCGGCCAACTCAGACAGAGAGCGTCTCAGCTCCTCCTCGTCTCTGCAGGTGTGATCACCTCAGAGGGGGCTGGCCTTGCAGCCACAACCCCCGCTTAAGTCCTGGCCTCTGCCCACCCAGGAAAGTGCCCTCTTGTCTGTGGAGGGAATAGGGGAACTGCCCCTCTCACAGGGTGTGGCTCCCCTCCACCTGAGGCTCCTGGAGCCTTGTTTCCTGCCTCACACCAGATCTCCCCAGGGGTAGCTGTGTCCCCTGCTCAGATGAGGGCTTCTCCGGGCAGCGTATCTCCTTGCTCATGTTAGAGCTCCCAAGGGTAGGGCCATGTCTGTCCCTTCCTCCCCATCCTCTGTTTCTGCACTTGCACACCAGCCCTCACACCCTTCTCCACTAGGGCAGACATGTCTGACTCGGCTGTCCCAGCTATACCCAGCAGCATGCTTTGCTCATAGTTTGTTGGCTACGTGGTGGCAGAAGTGGCTTCCTAGTGGTCACCTAGTACCTCCGGGTCCACAGGCTCTGTTAGATACCATCTAAAGAATCCGGTTCTATCCTGTCACTCCATCGATCAAAAACCTGCAGTAGCTCCCTATTTCCTCCTGCATGAGGCCTATGCTACATCCCTGCCCATACTGCCTCTTTCTCCTTCCACCCTCCAGCCAGCTAGGCCTGCCTCCTCTTGGTATCCCCAACCCACGCTCATTTCAGCCACCACATATTTGCCTCCCAAATACCAACTTCTCTCTCTCCAAATGCTTCCCTTCCTTCAAGGCTTGCCCCAAGTTCCAATCTGCATCCCAGTGCTGAGCTCTGCCTCCTCTGAGGTCTTTTCCTGCAGACTGGGAGCTCCCAACCAACCTGATCTGTGACTGAACTCTCAGCAGACACCAGCAAGTATGAGTGACCTACTGACTGTTTAGATGAGGCTCTACCCTCAGACTGGGGGGCCCAACATTAAACTGGACCTCCTCCCTTAGACTGGACTCCTCTAAGACTTACTCTGAGTCTGTTTCCATGGCCAAGAGTAGACAATGTGGTCCCTTGTTCTGTGATGCTCTGGACTCCCTAGGACCTGAGAGGAGGCTCTCACGCTATTGGTCGGGGCTCTATCTCCAGACACTTCTGTCTTCCCGCTTGGGTTGGCAAGGGACCTCCCCTTTCTGTTTCAGCATCCCCCCTCCCAGGCCAGCTGACAGTGGCCATCCATCCCAACCTAGTTTGTCATAACAACCCAGCTAGAGAAAAGACACAGAACCCCAAGTCCAGGCAGCCATCTCCAAAGAAGGAAATGAAGCAGCCTCAGTGCCTCTCATGGCCTCACCCGCCTTCCCTGCCCCACAATCCAACCTGGACTCACAGGGCCCACCCCAGTGCTCTCAGCCTCTCCAGGCAGCCCCTTCCCCGCACCCCATCTCCCTCACCACACAGCTCCAGGACTCACATGGCCCACTGCAGCTTTTCATTCTTGATGGAGCTGTACAAGGCCTAGGAAGGGAGGAACAAATCAGGCAGGTATGGGTCACTCCTGAGGGAGGCAAACTATGTACCCCAATGTCAGAACTCAGAGCCCTCCCTCCAAACTCGAGGGGAGGAGACAATGGGGGATGGGGATGGGGGTAGCAGGGTGTAAGGACCAAGAACACGGGCTCTGGAACAGAGTATTAGGAGACGGTACTGTGTCACTTTTGCTGCATGAGTTTGGGCAAGTATCCATGGGGAGAACAAACGTACTAACAGGTGTGTAACACAGGGCAGGCAATTAGCACAGGGCATCCAGGCATATGGCTGATGCACAATAAATGGCAGCTGCTATTATTATCTTTGCTGTTGTTATTGTTAGGGATCATCCTGCCCAGATCCTGGATGGGAGAAGCACAGCCCTGGAAGGAATAGAAAAGAGCATTCCCAAGACGCTCTCCTTTCCCGGACCATGTGCTTTGGCCTATTTCCATAGGATAAACCCACACAGAACATATGGGGAAACTGAGGCCCAGCAACAGGGATTCACCCTGTCACCTCCCTCCCTGGCTAGTAGAGAACACACTCTCATGACTCCTAACCCCAGGGCAAGCTGAGCACCTCCCTCAACCCAGAGAGCCCCACCAAGTTGAATGCCAGGGTGGGCCAGGCCCCTGCCCACCCACATCCTTCATGTTACTGGAGAGTGAACACTAGTCTAAAAGGCAGATGTTTCAGCTTCCAAACCCTGCATACCCCAAGCTCTTTGTGAGCTCCTGGACCAGTCACTTCCCCTCTGTAGAGCTGGCATGGGGGACCTGTGGGGGCCTTGGGATGGTCTGAGTAGAGAACAGACTCCAGGAGTTGTATAGGGGACCCCTCTTCTCGGGGGTGGCCTGCAGCATGGGTCCACAGCAGCACCTCCCACTGTGGGGGCGATTCCACCAGCCTGTCTGTGAGTGGGTGTGTCCCCAACATGTGCGTGTTGGGCTATGCGTGTGGCGTGTGATGCTGCCTGCGTGAGCTGGGTGCAGTGGTGACGTCGGTGCCTTCTCCGTGATGGGACACAGCCCCCCACTCCACCACCAACATACCACAGTCTCTGACTATCTTACTGCTTACTGTCACACTCAGCCACACGGCTAGCCAGGCATCCCACATGTGCACACCCTGTCCAGGGATGGGTACATTCCACAACCTCCACCCCCTACACAGCACAATCCAGCCTTGTGCACACACAGCCCTCACAGCACATCCCCAGCCCAAGCCCGGCATAACCCCGACCCTAATCCTCTCTCCAACTCTGACCAGGAGATTGAAGTGTCCAACCAGACCCAACCTGTCTCCAGCCTTCCAGTTCATCCCCTGGCCCCTCGAAGGACCACCTCTGGCCCACAACCATGTCTTCCTTCCAAAGTCCTAAACCCCATCGGTGAACCCCATGTCATGCTCCCAGGTAGAAGACCCAAAGACCCTTTGGTTTGAGATATCCACACTGATCCGACGGTGTGTGCCCTTCCCCCTCCAGTCCATGCCCACTCCTGGCTACCCATGGGTTCTGTCCCTGCTGGCCTCCCGCCTTGGTCTGACCGATGCCCGCCCCCCCCAGCTCGCGCCACCTTCGGTGCCTCCCTCAAGCCGCCCCCTCAGCCACGCCGCCCTCCACAACCCCCTCGGCCGCCCCCCAGCCTGGCGTGGGCCAAGGCCCCAACGCCCTCACCGCCTTCTTCTTCTTGCGGCTCTGCAGACGGCTGACCACCAGGTCGGTGTAGAGCACGGGCTTGAGACTGCGAGAGCGCTGCGGCCAGCCGTAGCACAGGGTCTCCGCGCCACGGTGGGTGCGCCCGTAGCGCACGGAACACAGCGAGCGCGAGCGCAGCCGCCCCGCGCTGCTGTGGATGCTGTTGACACCGATCATGCTGGCCCGGCCGGCGCGCTGCGGCCCCCGGCCATGCCCCCGTCCGCCCTCGGCCTGGACGGCCCGGACGGCCCGCGGACGGCTCCCCCGA